>NW_027202355.1:77500-266881 GCF_024711535.1 Dipodomys merriami | reverse complement strand
GAATAGGTTGTCATCCATGTCAGCACAGTTATATGTCACCAAAGTCAAAAAAATACACAATACAGCCATGAATATGACACAAAATAAGAAGAATTACTACACTGAATGCAAGATGCATACCACACCTGTAGGTAAAGAGAGATCCTATGTTTAAAAAAGGTGAACTTGTTATTTTGTCTAGTGCTAGGGCTTCAAATCAGGCCCTGGACCAGGACTGGCATTGTAGTCTTCAAGGATGGTGAGCTTCCCCTTCTCCCACAGTGCAACAGAGCTACCTCAGTTCAAATCCCAGCACTGACAAAAGTTTCATTCTGTTGTCAGAAGCTAGTCATTGCACATGTTTTCCTCTCCTGTAAAAGTCCCAGGTCTCAACTAGGATCAAGAATGCATAGGCAAACCTATAACCATGGGAACAGGTTGTCATACATGTCAGCACAGTTATACCTGTCACCATACTCAGTAAAATACACAATATCTCCATGAATTAGACACAAAATAATAAGAAGAAGTGCACCGAATGCAAGATGCTGTCCACACATGTATGTAAATATAGATCCTATGTTTAAATTATGAATTTAAGACTATGCTGGCCCTCCCTGAGACTCGATATCAGGTCCTTAGAACAGCAGATTTCCTTCGTTGCTCACAGGCTGGTGTCCTCACCTTGACCCTTTCCCAAATTGGGCCTACTAGGCTCTAAGTTCAAATATGAACCCTGCCAAAAGATGAATCCAGATGTGAGAAGCCCATCGATTGACCTGTTTTCCTGTCCTGTGAAAGTCATCTCTCTCAGCTAGGATAGAGAATGCATAGGAACCCCTTCAGCCATGGCAATAGGTTGTCATCCATGTAAGCACTGTTGTATCTGTCACCATAATCAGTAAATTACACAGTAAGTCCGTGGATAAGTCAGAAAATAAGGAGAAGTAAACCAAACGCAAGATGCTGTCCACACATGTATGTAAATATAGATCCTATGATTAAATAATGAATTTATGACTATCCTGGCCCAGCATGGGGATCAATGTCAGATCATAGGAATGGCCTAACTCCTTAGTTGCTCACAGGCTGGTGTGTTCACCTTGAACAATTCTCCAATTTGTCCTGCTAGGCCCTGAGTTTAGATTTCAGCACTACTAACAATTGGATCATGAAGGAATAAGTTGAGTGTGAAACCTTTTTTTCCTCTGAAACTCCTGGGTGTCACGCATGATGGAGAACACATCTACAAATCTAGATGCCATGTGATAGGATGTCATCAATGTAATAAATGGAATCGGTGTCATCATAGTAAAATCAATGGTAAATAAATGAATAAAACAAAAATTACAAGCAACAACCACACCAAACATGTATGGAGTGAGCATCCATAGGTAAGGGCAAATCCTGACTTTACAATGTATATAAATAGTACTTTTTCCAGGGTTAGGGTTTGAAATCACTCCTAGAGAACAGGCCTGACTTTCTAATCTTCAAATACAGAGAGCTTCCCCTTCTTCCACGGTGCTCCAGATTTACCCAGAACCTGAGTTCAAATCCACATTCTGGCAGAATAAACGGAGCTAATTTCTTTTATTTATTCATTTATTTATTTTGCTCAGCAGGGGACTTGAACACAGGTCGTGGCAACTCTGCCTCAGCTTCGATCACCCTATGCTGAGGTTCAGCCAATGGACCCACAGCTGATCCTGGGATCATAGAACACCAGGCCTTTTGTGTAAAAAATGCAGTGAGATGGCCTTTTTATGTTTTCTTCCTTTGCACGGTGAACCCCGGGTCTGAATGACACTGTAGCAAAGGTACATCACCTTGCATTGCTGAAAGTTGGCAGATTATTGGGGAAGCCATAGACCCATGTGGCAATGTAGGCCCTGATTTCTAATCCCCCTCCTGACACCAACCAATGGCAGGAGATACTAAGAGACTCGTTCCCATCCATAGGAATAGCAATGGAATATTATCAATGTTACGGTTGAATGAGTTGATCATGAATGATGCTCCTACAAAACTGGACAGCTTGATTTCAGGATTCTGATTTTATTTAATATTTATGAAGCATTAAAAGAATACTATTACAGGAATGCAATAATTTCAGGAAACTGATTGATTTACTTAATAGTTTGTTAAGGATGATAACAATAACATTAATTACATGGAGGCATAATAAATTGGTAGGAATGTAGCCTATATAACTGAATAATGCATAGACATCTCTAGCACTCTATCAAGATATATATTTGTTAGCTTACTACCATCTGCATATCAATCTGTTCTTATTTTGTCAACCCCTTGGGCTCGATCTCAGATCCTGGGAACTGCCTGTCAGCTCGATTTGCCTTAGGATGGCATGCTGACACTCACCCATTCATGAATTGGGCCTTGTAGGCTGTGAGTTCAGATGCCAGCAGTCCCAAACAATGAATTGTGGAGAAAGAAGCTGATGGTGACATATGTATTCCTTTTCTGTGTAAGTCTTGGGTGTCAGGTATGAAGTAGAATATATATGCAGACCTATATCCTATTTAATCTATTTAATCACTATTCTATATGTCATAATATTCAATAAAATAAACAGTCAATACATGAATAAGACTAAAAATACAGTGAATAACTACACTGAACGCAATATGGAGTCAACATATGTATGTAAATATAAATAATATATATACAATGTACACGAATAGAATGTTTTCTAATGGTGGGGATTGATTTCAGGCCTAAGGAACAGATTTGAATTTCTTGACTTCAAGGAGGCAAACTTCCCCTTCCCACACAGTGCAACATAATTACCCAGACAATGAGTTCCAATCGCAGTCCTGGCAGAAAAAATGGCACCTTTCTACTATGTGACATCCAGTTCTTACGTATCTCATTATGCCTCCATTTAATGAATGTGATTGTTTAAATGCTTAATAATGTATTAACAAAAATCGATCAGTGTCCTATATATAATTGTGTATAATTTTATCCTAGAATCATTCAAGAACTACCCATTCAATCATGACATTCGTCACATTCCATTGGTAATCATATGAAAAGGAATGAGTTTCTTAGGATCTCGATCAGGATTCAAACTGTGGGCCCCAGCTCCGACCATTTAATCCCAAGGATAGGAAACTCAGTGGTCTGTCCTAGAACATCAGCAAGAAAAATGATTAGGCAGGCACCAGTGGCTCTCAGCAGTCCTCCTTGATACTGACAAGGTTGTGATAGGAGGATCATGATCAAAGCCAACCTAGGAAGGAAAGTCCTTGAGACACCTGTCCAACTTGTGCTAACAAAGCCAGAAGTAGAGCCTTGTGGCTCCAGTGGTAGAGGGCTAGCCTTGAGCAAAAGCAGCTCATGGACTGTGCCAAGATCCAGAGTTCAATTTCAGGGACTGACAACAAACTAACATACACAACAATGGGTGCAGCCATCCAGCTAAAGCAGGTCACCCTATTGTCCCAAACTGGATTGGACTGAGTTTCCTGGGAAAGGGGTTGATGCCATTTTGACTCCGCCCATTCTGCCTGCATCACAGGATTCTGGCCACACCCCCATTCTTTCATGGTTCTTTCTGACCAATGGGATAAAAGAATGGCAGTCGCACCTACAGTCCATGCTGCCAGGAAGCACCAGGATTCCCTGTTTGTTGACACCACTACCAGCAGTTGAGGAAGATAGATGTGGCTGAGTGGTGAGCAAGAGAATCGAGGCCTAGGAGGAGAAGCTTTGCTCAGTCCCACCAAGTGCCTACCTGGGCCCAGGTTCCCTGCCCCCCTTCACTGTGGAACAGAGTTTAAAACTTGGTGCAACTGACTCACACCCACAACGACTCTTGAGGTCCTCAGGGAATGGTGCAATGGTGCACCTCTGGCCGGCTTGAGTCCCTGACCTTGTCCTGGCCCTCCTGTCCTCAACTCCAGGCCTGAGTGTCCGCCATGCCTCCACCATCACTGATCACCCCACCTGGAGCAGCCGCCAACAGCTTCTTCCAACAGCACACGAGTGGCTGCCACAAAGGCCCGCACCCCGTGACCAGATTTCTCCCTCCGCACCAGGACCAGTGACTCCCTTGTGCCCCACGGTCCGGCAGGGGCTCTGCCACAAGTGCGTCCCAGGGATAGGGGTAGGTGTTGACCCGTGGATTCCATCCCCATCCCTAGCAGCCAGTGTCCCAGGAAACGGGGAGATAAAGGGTTGAGTCAGGAGTGGGCGCCACAATGCCCCTGTCCTGAAGCAGTGGGAGCCACACAGCAGCACATCTGCACCCTTCCTCTCCCTGGTGGGAACGTGGTGGCTTTAGTCAGAGATGGGAAGCAGCTTGTCCACACCTGCCTTCTGGGGTCATTTCCTTTTTTCTGGGGGTAGGGTATGTTGGATGCAGAAGATAGGCCCCCTTGCTCTGTGAGCCCTTGTCTTCTGTGCTCAGTCACCCTTTCACCTGAAGAGGGTCCCAGAAAAGGTGCTGGGGGTCAGAGCAGAAGGTGAGTATCTGGGAAAACACCTCCCGCCCCCACATACATATGACCTGTCCCCCTCCCCCCCAGCTGTCAACAGTTCTCACAGGGTGATCAAATTTCCCAGCTCTGCCAGCTTCTGCTGGTGCTCCCGGTCCATCTGGTCTCCAAAAAACTCTGGAGAGGCACTGATCTGGGTGTGTGTGTGTGTGTGTGTGTGTGTGTGTGTGTGTGTGTGTGTAGAAGTGGAATGTAACAAGGCGTTGGATGCTTTGGTACCGGCTATCATTAGGGAGTGCATGGGCTTCACAGCTGAGGTCTGGGGACCTGGAAGGATGAGACAATTGAAGGGGACTCAGCACTGTTAAAATACAAGAACAAGGGATCTTTGTGACCAGGAGCTGTGTACTCCTTTGGGCCTGATTGGTGGCAGTGGGAGCTTGGGAGGATCTGGGAGTGCAGCCTGCAGGGGGTGGCTTCCCAGGGGCAGAGAGTATGGCCAGCACTTAGTAAGAATGTGAGCCCTGCTAGTATGGAGTGCAACAGCATAGGTCAGACTCTGGGTCTTCACATCATGACCTCTGATGAGCGAGGTGAACACTAGTTTAACTCTTGAGCTGTAATCTTCAGATATCAGCCTCCTGAGTAATAGGATTATAAGCATGAGCCTCTGGCACTGGGCCTCTGGTTCTTTTTGGTATATTAGGGTTTGACCTCAAGGCCTTTGGCTTGCCAGTCAGGTCTTCTACTATGTGAGCCAAGATTTTCTGTCTTGGGCATTTCTGAGATGGAAACTTAATATATGGTCAGGCTGGGCTGGATCACAGTCTTCCTATCTGTGACAGGCATGCACCACCAGGGCTGTAGTTGGGTTGGTAGACCTGCATCGCCATGCTCAGTCATTGGTTAAGATGGATTGTACCAAACTCAGTGCATGGCAGCTGATTAATGACCACAAGTGAAGCTCTGGGTTGGACCTCAACCCTTAGCCCTCAAACTCCTCATAGGACTGTTGTGAGGAAACAAGGGTTTAATACATAAGAATCTCTGGAGCAGGGCCAGGCACAGAGGGAGCTGCAATCAGATATGGTTCTCAGCAATTCCATTAGCATATGACAGGCAGATACTCAGAAAGGGCTCAGAAGGTGTGTGTTATTAATGGTGTGCCAGGTATGGGATTATGAAACAAAACATGGCTCTCATTCATTATTATCCTATCCCCATGAGGAAGGGGATTCTTCACTTTGTTTAGTTTTGCAGCTGGGGAAACTGAGGCATGGAGATGCTGGGTGACATACTCATAACTCCCAGCTGACAGGAAGCTCGGCCTGACTTATCTGCCATGCTCCCTAGGACAATGGGTCCTATTCAGTCCACATCTTGTGGTGGAAAGTCCACTGCTTGTCAGTTGTGGGGCTTGAACCCTGGGCCTGGGAAGTGGCCCCAGCTCCTCAGCTCAAGGCTAGCACTCTACCACTTGAGTCACAGTGCCACTTCCAGTTTTCTGGTGGTTCTTTGGTGATAAGAGTCTCACAGACAGTCCTGCCTGGGTTGGCTATGAACCATGATCCTCATATCTCAGCCTCCTGTGTAGTTTGGATTATTAACCTGAGCCAGTTCTGACCTTCCCTCTCTCTGTCTCTCTCTGTCTCTGTCTCTCTCTGTCTCTCTCCCTCCCTCTCCCTCTCCCTCTCCCTCTCCCTCTCCCTCTCCCTCTCCCTCTCCCTCTCCCTCTCCCTCTCTCTCTCTCTCTCTCTCTCTTTCTCTCTCTCTCTCTCTCTCTCTCTCTCTCTCTCTCTCTCTCTCTCTCTCTCTCTCTCTCTCTCTCTCTCACACACACACACACACACACACACACACAACACACACACAGGAATTCATTGAATGGGTGCTAGAGGAGGTGGTCCAGCATCCCCATGTGGCTGGAACCATGGTGGCCCTCTCATTCTGGAGGTGAGCTGTGGGTCAAGAGCTGTCTCGCTCAGTCTGTTGTACCAGGTCTATGAGGTAAGCCCTTCTATGGCTGGCTAGACCGTGATGGTTACACATTGTCCATCTAGCCTTACTGGACTTAGTATTGTGTTCTCTGTCCTTTACTAGCTAAAGTTTCTGGCCAAAATTATGATACATAGTTAGGAATGAAAATGTAATGCCATCTTAAGAACGTCATTTAGGGCTCTGGCAATGTGGCTTCATGGTACGGCGATTGCCTAGCATGTATGAAAACCTGGGTTCAATTCCTTAGTACACATAAACAGAAAAAGAAACACTGGAAGTGGTGTTGTGCCTCAAGTGGTCGAGTGTTAGCCTTGAGCAAAAAAAAAAAGCTGAGGAATAATTCCCTAGCCTTGATTTTAAGCCCCAGGCCTGGCAAAAGAACAACAACAACAAGAAGAACAACAAACATTCAGTTAGTGAATGCAAAATAAAGAACCCATACTTGGAATATATTATTACTCCTTCCATACTGATACCTAACAATAGTCCCTAATTCATGACTTTACCTATATTAGGATACTGTTTTGAAAAAAGTTTTGTTCATTAGGTCACGGCAATTAATGCCAGGAATGTGCTTAGATGTCAGGTGAAGATTAATTCTGGAAATTCAAAGTATCCAGGCTTTTGAATGGTCACTGCTAATCAGAATGAGAAGGGTAGTCTAAGTGAGATTTGGAAAACTTTTTTGCCAGTCATGGCACCAAAAAGGCAGAGGCTAACTAACAGTTGTGACAGAACAGAAGAAATAATTCCAGATGGAAAGAATAAATGATAGTAACTAAGGTATAGCAGAAACTGTTCTAGGGAACCATTTTTAGATAATGAAAAACTAGTTATCAACTAGGCTTATTCCTCATTGCCTTTAGCATTCTAAATCTCTTAGGCTAGTTCTTAATCTCTGTGTGATAAATGTATCTCTTTCTATGCTCTTTCATACCTGATTTCCTTTGCTTTCTAATCATCTGTCTTTCTCTATTTTTATGAACAATTCCTGATGCTAAATACACCTACACAGATGGAAGGGGATGCTAATACAAGGGTCCCATAACTCATGAGTCATTAATGTAACAACATGGAAAAGGAGGACATATTTATTGCTACGTCAATTTTTCTGAAAAGCTGCAATGTCCCATCATTTGATTTAGATTTCCATTCTTTGTCTACTTAGTGTCATTAACTGAACTAAATGCGAATATGAGCCGGGTGCTGGTGGCTCATGCCTGTAATGCTACCTACTCAGGAGGTTGAGACCAGAGGATTGTGGTTCAAAGCCAACCTGGTCAGCAAAATCCATGAGACCATTATCTTCAATTAAGCACAAGAAACCCGGAAGTGGTGCTATAGCCAAAGTAGTAGAGCGCTAAACTTGAGCTGAAGAGCTGAAGAACAGCACCCATGATCAGAGTTCAAGCCCCACAACCAACAAAAAAGTGCAAATATGACATTAAGTTTCCCCAAAAGGAATGATGAAGTCAATAGTAATCTTCCCAAGCAGAGAAAATAATTCCAAAATGATTCAGTGCACAGACTTTCCTAAGTTAGTCATGGCGTCTTTGCTGTACGTACTCTCTTCTTAGAAAAATTGTCAAATATTAGCTTTATAATAAACATCTAATACTTCTTAGTTCAAAATAGAAGTCCATACTGTTGATGTCACTTGGCTTTCTCATTATCTTAGTACAAAGCCAACCCAGGCAGGAGAGTCTGACAAACTCTTCTCTGTAATTAAACACCAAAAGAGCCAGAAGTGGAGTTTGGCTCAAGCAGTAGATTAGTAGCTTTGGGGACAGGTGGGTAGGAAATACAACTGTACAGGGACAGGGTCCAGCTGTGAGTTCAAGCCCTACTAACCATCACAAAATACACAAACAAGCAAACAAAACAAACCCCAGGTATTTCTTTGGGACGCTCCTTAAAGGTGTACTGGTCTGAGAAGAGGCTGATTTTTCTGATCATACTCACTGAATCCTGCTTTTTTGAAATCCTTTTTGCTATGGAGAACTCAGTACCAGAATAAAGGAATTAATAACTGACTCCTGCAACAAGAGAATGATCTTAGGATTTTTCCATAAGACACTTTAAAACCTCCATATCTTTGTTTTTTTGTGCAGTAGAACAATTTTAAAACAATGTTATTTCCTTTTGTTCTATGCTGGCCTTTAAATGGCACATTGTTTCCTTTCTCAACTAGAAGTTTACAGACAAGTTTTATATGAGTAAAGAACACACTCACAAAAGTCAAGAACAGGGGCTGGGAAGGTGGCTAAGTGGTAGAGCGCTTGCCTTGCATGCATGAGGACCTGAGTTTGATTCTTCAGTACCATATAAGCAGAAAAAAAAGCTGGAAGTGGCGCTATGCCTCAAGTAGTAGAGTGCTAGCCTTGAGCTGAAGAGCTGAGGGACAGCAACCAGGCCCAGAGTTCAGGCCCCATGACTGGACTCCCTCCCCCAAAAAAGTCAGGGATAGTTTCCTTACAGCCTTGGATTCTTTCCTTGTACAGTAAAAAGGAAAGCAAAAGTTAACTTGAACTTTGTCATTCCTCTATGTTCAATTCCTCTCCTGGGAGCAGTTGCCACATCCAGTATCAGTTACTTTCATTTACAGTGACAATTTATGATTCTGCTCCATATAAAATGAATGTTTTCTGATTTCATTGAAATAGCACAAGGACACCATTGGACATGGGGTAACACATGTTTCAGAGTCAACTTAGTACAGGGAAAGTATGAAATTTAAATTGCTTATAAATGCATTATCCATTAGTACACCGAGTTCAAACTTCTTAATGCTCTGTAAATTAAGTTTAATTTTAAATGGGAAGAAGGTTTTTGGATCATTTTTTTGTGAGTGTATGTGCTGTGCATTAATTTCCCAAGTATACTTGAGTTAACAGTAAAAGAAACAATAGCAATAATAGAAGAAAGAGAAGTTCTGTGTTTAAGTATAAGGTTTCAACACAATATAGAAAACTCTACAAATAAGACAACATTGAAACAATAAAGCCACGTCCTGTATGTAGATTCATGGGAGCAATATAGAGAAAGCATTACTCATAAGTGGAGCATGAAGCATGAGGCCATTCCCTTTCTAAATCATGCATGCTAATCATGTAAATTTGTAAAAAGTAGAATGAAAGGATGATTCTGTTTCCAATGCAAGTCAGATATGAGTGAGTATGGGCTTAAGTGGAAAAAAAAGAGTCCATCTTAAGAGAACAGGGATTATACTAGCAATAAACTTGGTGGCTAAGATCACATTCCTTTACGTATATGCTTTTTTGCTGTTGTTGGTCATAGCACTTGAACTCTGGGACTGTGCGCTGTCCCTCTGCTATTCAGCTCATGACTAGTGCTCTACCACTTGAGCCACAGTGCCACTTCTACTTTTCTGGTAGTTATTGGAGAAAAAAGTGTCCAAGAGTTTCCTACCTCGGCTGGCTTTGAACCCCAATCCTCCGATCTCACCACTGCTCAGCTTACGATCACATTTCTAACAGTGTACACTCAGCATATGTAATGTATATGTTCATCAAACTTTATATGAATTCTTGAGTTAAAAATCTGGGCTACAGGTTAGACTTCACACTCACAAAAATGTTTGTAGTTTAAAAATTGATACTCCTGGAAAAATAAAAATAAAAATGTAAAGGAGTCGGGGAAGTTAAGTTTGTATCCAGCCTGGACAGAACAGGCTTTGAGACATTATGTATAATTAAGCAGCCAAAAGCTGGAATACCAGTCATGGGCAAGATTGCTGAATAAGAGCTTCAGGCTTGGGGCCGGGAAGATGGCTCAGTGGTAGAATGCTTGTGTTGCATGCCTGAGGCCCTGGGTTTGATTCCTCAGCACCACATAAGAAAAAATGAAAAAAGCCGGAAGTGGTGCTGTGGCTCAAGTGGTAGAGCTCTAGCCTTGAGCTGAAGAGCTGAGGGACAGCGCCCAGGCCTTGAGTTCAAGCCACACGACCGGACCCCCACAAATAAAAAGAGCTTCAGGCTTTTGCATACATACATACAAACATACACAAACACACAGAGGCACTTATATATGCACATACATATACACATACACAAATGAAACAATTCTCAGAATATGTAGAAATGTTAGTAAACAATAGAAAATACTTCCTGAGTAAGACTAGAATCAAGTGATAATTTATAATACTAGAAAGCCCTCAAGTGAACTTTCTTCAAAAAATTTGAGAATATTACATAGATAGGAACCAGAGATAGTAAGAGAGTGAAGTAATCATTATTAAAGGGACTGGATCAGAGGAATTAATCAGAGACCCCTGCAGGTGCATCTGAAAATGTTCATATCCTGTGTCAAATGTCAGAATGTCTTTGAAAATTGTACATAAACAGTCTGAGCAGTCAGTCTAGTGGATAAGATCATAGGAGGAATTCAGAATTGCTAGTCTGTTTCTACATTAAATAAACCAACAAACTATGGCAGCACAATGTGATACAAGCTTGGAATTCTAGCACTCAGACTAAGACAGGAGATTAGAGAATGGAATTACACACCTTTCCTGGACCAGGTAGTATAATTTTGTCTCAATTAAACAAACTAAACAACAAGAAAGGAATACACAGTTGGAAGTTTGGGCTAATTTTGTCACTATGTTTTCAGAAGTCAACTTTTCTATTGAAATGAAATTCATATATAATCCTCAGATGTGTTTTAATTGCTCTCTTCATTACAGAACATTCCTAGATGCTAAATGGCTCATGATTCCCATCCAAAAAATTGGAAAATTAAGTAAGCATCATTGTGTTGGATTCCAAAGAAATGATGAAGGGTTACAAATGGTTAAGCCTGTAGAAATATCAAAGTACTTGTAATGTAAGACTTTGTAGACCTTGCTAAATTAGAATTGTCATTTAAAATTAATATATTGGTTTTGTTTGTAATTTCATATTCTATAGGATACTACAAAACCATTTTTAAGTAGAAGGTTTAATTGACAAATTCACAAATGATTCTGGCATTCTATTTTCCTAGAATATACTTTCAAGAGAGTTATAATTAGAACTTAATTAATAGATAATTCCAACAGTTCATGTATAACATGATAATGTGAATAATCTAGACAGAGTAGCCAACAAATAAATGACATTAATTTATCATTTTGGAAAATGAGCAATTGTTTGAGGGTTTGGTATACTATGGTATGAAGAGAGTAATTGTGTGACACCTTTCTTCTACCTATATGTAATGCAACAAGCCATTCACTTAATTATGTTCAACTTTACAAATTGAGAAAAATGCTAGGTTTGGGATTTGTTTTCATTTTTGTTTTATTGTATTTGCTTCTCATAGAGCTTGAACTCTGGGCCTGGACATGGTCTCTGAGCCTGTTTATGCCCTACCACTTCAACCTCAGTGGCACTTGTGTCTAGCTTTTTCTGAGAAATTTATTGCAGATAATTATCTAAGAAACCTTCCTACCTGGGTGGGTTTTGAACCACACTTTTCTGATCTTTTCATCCTGAATATCTATGAGAGTTAAAAAGTATAAATATAATTAATGATTGCAAGTGTTCTGATCTCAAGAATACCAATGGGGTGGGGGGATGGTGCAGCTTAGTTTATTGTGGTGTTCTTTCCAGAACAAGGAGGGCATCACATTAGTAGAAGTGTAGTATTTTTTTCACAATAGAGATAAGCTAATCATTATGTGAATTAAGGAATTTTAAGGTGCACCTTACAAGTTGGAAATTGTTGGGCTAGGATGACTTTATGGCATAAATCTTGGGACTGATGATCATAGAAATAATAGCTTCCTCTGATAAAAAATATTGCTTACTCTTGAAGAATTAATTAGTACAGATGCTTCAGAGTTTTATTCTCTACCAGAATGTGGCTATTTTTCTGTTACTTCTCAATCTGTTAACGCCCATTGGAAATTGTATCTATTGCAGAATTTCATAAGATGCAAACAGGTACTGTTTTGAATCTCTCAGATATTGAATGTTGAGAATTTTAAAATGAGTAGTTATTAACCATAGAAGTTTTGAAGAACCCATATATTCTGACCTCTTAACAACTTATTTACTTATAAAAGTTATGGGTTTCCTTAAAATTAAACTGTTTTCAGTTTTAGTATGAAAAAGTACTAAATTTATTCTTTTTTCAAAATATTGGCAAGTATATTGTGAAAATATTGTCTAGTTGGATAACATTCAAGTTGAAGACTCTCTGATAGAAAAGGGGTAACTAATTCAAATTAGATGCCAAATAGTATTGTTTTTTAAGTTACTACATAAACAATAATATTTACTGTACCAATACAGTGTAATTATTTTTTACACAGCTTATTTTTTAATTTTATTATCAAAGTGATGTACAGTAGGGTTACAGTAATTGTAAGTAGTGAATACATAACTTTTCAAACTTGTTACCCTTCCCTCATTTTTCTCACAGTTTTCCTTCACCCCTTCACCCTTCACAAGTTGTAATGTACATTTCCAACATATTGTCTTGTGATTATTGCTATTGCATTGGTTTGCCCTTTGTCCTTTGTTCGTCTTCCCTTCTCTAATTAAGGTAAAGGAATACACAATACATAGGGTAACAAAATCAAATACAGCAGGGATAAACCATAGGGAAAAACCCATAGAAAATAGAAATCACATAGGACATTAAAAACAACAACTGCAAATAAAAATCTCTTGGATTTTCATCTTGGATTTCATTTTGCTCAACATCAACTTATATGGTCATATATATGCATAAAAAAGTCATGGAAAAATAATAGTTGCATGGACCCTATATCATGAAAACAAGATGTTAAATTTTTGATGTTAAAGATGGAATTAGGATTGGTGAATTCGTGATTCTGATAAAGGAATTTCAAAAGAGTTTAAATTTTAATTGTTCAAAATTTTAAACAATGTAACCTATTAAGAAAATTTAAAATTGCCTGGGAAAATAGGCTTTTATGCAAACAAGTCCATGGAGACTTAGTAGAGAGGAAGCAATGTGGGTGAAGATAGCGCTTTTTCACAACAAACCTCAGAAACCTTGCTGTAAATCCTGTAGGTTCCCTTGAGAATTGTCCTTACCCTGGAAATATACTCTCACTGTGTAAAACAAGGTTGTAGTGGAATTTAAATACAAAATTCTTAAAAACATAATATATCAAATTTTGTGAATTAACCTTTAATTATCAAACAGTAATTCTCTGAAAATGAAAATTTGGGTCAAAATATTTAGGGAGAAAGTGCCCTCCACAATGAAAGAAGGTATTGGGTTACACTTTTCTCTTCAGAACACTTTCCACAATGTATTTTCATGTAAAGCAGTGAAACAGAAAAAAAAAAACTGATTGGATATTTCAAACCAATGATTTCACATTTCTAAGTAGCTTGTAATATATAATATCCTTTTAACATGAGATAGTGAAGACAAATTACATAAGCCAAAAAGTTTTGGGATTAGAAAAGAATTGAAAATAGAAAAGGTTAGAAAATTGTTCTTATAAACCCTAGCTAAGCATGTTGGCTTCAGCAGTGGAGGGAGGCCCAAACTTTTTGATATAGATTGTCTTAATATTTTTGCTACCTAAACTGACAGAGCTTATCTGGCTCACTACACTGCAGAACTGATTGAATGAAGAGAAGAAAATAAATTCCACATCCAAATGAGGCAACTTAAGAGAATTTTAAAAGAGAAATCGTGAAGATGTAGCAGTGACTGAGGCTGTATAGTCCTTCAGCTTCACTAGACATAAAGCCAAGGAGCCGTGATAAATTCGAAATCAAGCAAGAGCTAAGAGGAGCACATAGAAGTAGGACATAGAAGCATTGTCCTTTTGTAACAGACACTATCTTTCATAGTATGGTAATTTAACTCTATTCTCCTTCATACATCTTGTTGAGCAAATGCAAGCCCAAGAGAAAAATAATCTATTGAAATCATTTTGCAAGGAATAACTTTTCTGTTCCTGATATGGTATCTAAGGAGAGTCTTTAGAGAAGATAAAAGCGGTGTAGTTTTTAATTCGTCTAAGCATCTTGTTAGCAAAATATATCTTTGAGGTTAGAATTGATTAAACCGAAAGGTGATGGAGTACTTATTTTTCTGGGCACTTTAGACACAAGAAGCCATTCAAGGTAACAGAAAAAAGGAAAATGTATAGCCAAAGATTTTTGAGCACAGATTCTTCGACTAGTTTTCTGGAGAGAAAGCTTTACATTAGATTTTTCCTCATTAATATAGATGTTGTTTCATGGCAACCAAATGCAAGAGGGAAGTTTAATGGACTCGCTTGCCCAATTCAACAGCATGATAAAAAAATTTAGCGAATTATTTGACTAATTACTTTGCCAGATCAAAGAAGGAAAAATATAATTCAAAATCGACTTAAATGTATGAAGAAAAAGTATTGAAGAGAGATGAAAGAAAACATAGAGGATTGTTTTCTCTCCAGTGGAGCAATAGGTTCTTCATCTTGTTTCATCCATTTTATATTCTCAAGCTATCAAGTGTGGCTGAGGGCTGGAGTATCCAGTTCATCTAAAGAAAATTAGCTGAAGAAAGATAATATTTGCAGCTGATGTAGGTGATTTATAACCTTAGACAATCTATTTAAATCTGTTCAAAATTCTCTCTTACCCCAAACTGCCCTCTTTGAAAAGCTTTATTTGCTTTTCCCGAGACTGCCCTTCATTAACTCCTTAAAATTTTGAAAGGTCATATTCATACTCTCTAGAGATTGCTCTTTGGTTGTGATTTTTGTGTGCTTTTGATTTTTTGTTGTGTTTATTAACTGAATTTCATAATGTTGTTCAAGTGTGTTACAATTAAATATATCCATCTACTTATCCAATATTCCTGGATCACAGTCACTCCTTCTATCATTCTCAACTAACCCCTTCTCCAAGATTTATTTCTGATTCATCACTTCCTTTATCACATGTGTACATTGGGTATTCTAGCTATACTTACCCTTTGTTCAATTTTTCATCTTTACTATTATTCCTCTCTGGTTTCAACTTCCTCTCTGATACTCATTCTGTTAAAATGTCTGATAATAATTTGAAAGGTTTATATACATTCAATCCTGCATATACTTTAACTGATGTCAGCTTATATTTCCATAATTCATTCATCTGCAGTAACAATTTGCAAGAATGTAGATGCGAAGCACCTAGACATGATTGTATTCTCATCTATTTGGAAGATTGATCTTTAGTCAAAAAGAAAGTTTAAAAATGGCTTAGAATGTATTCCTAATTATCAATTTTTATAAATGGCTTTGTACAATGGTGTGTGGTTATTTTATTTTACCTGGGATAATATTTTCTACTACTTGTAGGTTTTGGAAAAAGAAGAAATCTAAGATTTACTATTATAGAGGAATATGATAGAAATAGAAGACAGATTTTATGTTTGTCACATCTCTGATGAGTACTCATATTCAAGACTTAAAGTCATATTTCTTTCTATGTTAGACAGATAGAGAAAACATAAAACAACATATGATAAGCAACTATTTGTGACTATTGTCACTATTTTTGGAGCACATGAGCAGCCAAGATGGCTCTGAGAGGGAGTTGAGTGGGCAGAGCCCAATTTGCTTTACGTTCAGTGCACAACCAGCCCGTGGAAGTTTAGGTGCATGATAGGGTGTGACCTTTACAGTGATTGGTTCCTCTCCCTCCCCTCCCATGTCACGTGCTGCTTTTTGCTTTAAAAATGGCTTGCTCTGTGTTAATAAACGAGTTTACAGCTTGACCTGACTCCCTGCTGCGTCTGATTGTCTCCCTGGCTAAGGGAGGCTGGGGAACAGGCTACTGGCCACACTTACCTTTCCATGGACCCCGTCTGTCTTTCATGGGATGGACGAAGACCCAACAACTATTTTGTTGAAATTTACTTCATTAGCTAACCTTTGGGTTTGGAATATGGAAGGCTGATCTATTGAACACAGTTTTGGAAGGCACCTACTGAACAAAACAAATGGTGGGTGGTACTATTTCTACACTTTAATGAATGGTTGAAACTCTTAGTCATTGGTGCTGGGTAAATAAATCAACTCTATTGTAACTTTCTCCCTACACTTGAAAAACTTGTAATGTCACTAAGTATCAACTACTTGTCACAAGTTATTTTGGTGAATATAATTTTATTTGAAAATGAATACACTTTCAGGAGATTAAATGTAGGTTATCATTGGTTTGAGAGTGACAACCTTTTTATATCACAGAACCAAGTTTAACTGAAGTACCAATGTTTTGAAGCACTAAGTATCTTCTCACTTAATTTTTTTCTAAATTACCTTTGACCTCTACGTCAAGTTTTCCAAAAATACGTAGAGCAATTATGTATCTTTTTTGGACCACTTATGCTGGACTGATATTATTTCATTACTCATTAGAAGAGGGGTATTAAAAATAATCTTATGACATTTTGTGAACTTTTTCACTCATATGGATTGGGCATCTGTAAACTGAAAGTTTGAATTTCAGCACTGTCTCTCAGATTTTGTGATCTCCTCCTTCATTTTAAGTTGCCTTGCATTTCACAATTGCTTACTGATAATTCCTGCATCTCAAGGAATTGGGGACCTGAAATATAGGAAACGAGAAATTGATATGCATATTCAATTAGTTTCTATTGGCATGTTGCATGGGCCTAGGTGAAAAGTATTGCCCATGTTATCTGATGATGCAGATAACTGGGTCCTGGGATCCTAGGATCTCATTTGGGAAAAGTAAGACCTCTTCTGGGAAAATTTCAACTGCAGAAGTTTAGAAGTAGCTCTTAAGCAAGGCTTACTTTGAATCAAATAGCTCCACAGATCTAACTCATTTGGATAAATTACTACTTGCAACAGCCATCACCTTTGGACCTAGCTATAAACACTTGAAAGTGCAATCAAATCCAAAATGGAAAATATTTAAAATAGTAATTGACAAAAAAATTGCAAATGTGAGCAATAGACTGAACAATATAATTTTTCCACTATTCACAGAATTTCAGGAATATAAGATCAATAGCACTGTTAGAAACATTAACGTTTCCTTGTACCAAATAGGCACCCAAGGATATAAGCCTGTATAAAGATTGCATCATTAACTATTTAATTTAGAGGATAATACGTGCTTTAGCAGTATGTATACCCAAATTACAACAATACAGAGATTAACATGGCACTTGCACAAAGATGATATGAAAATTTGTGAAGTATTCCAAATTTTTCATTCTTCAGATGCAAGAAATGAAAAAACATTTAAAATTGATTACAAAATTACAAGTGTAAAAATACATGTAATTCATATAATTAAAAGTTAGTTTGACATCAGTGTATTAAATCTTGACCTTAGAAAGGCCTTTATATGGGGCTGGGAAGGTGGCTCATTGGTAGAGCGCTTGCCTTGCATGCCTGTGGCCCTGAGTTCGATTCCTCAGCACCACATAAGCAAAAAGAAAAAAGCCGGAATTGGCATTGTGGCTCAAGTGGTAGAGCACTAGCCTTGAGCTTAAGAGCTAAGGGACAGCGCCCAAGCCCAGAGTTCAGGCCCACGACCGGACACCCCCCCCCCACCACCAAAAAAAAGAAAGGCCTTTACATAGCATAACCTTTATAAAACTTTTGAAATTAGACAACATTTTCGTTCTATCCCAAAGTAATATAATACTATAAGGACCTAGGAAACAAAGGAATCTTAAACTATTTCTATATGGAATGAAATCTGAAAAGACACATTAATGAAGCTGTATATTATAAAGTAGCATAGAATTCAAAGTATTATATCTAGGAGAGAATAAAATACATTATGGACACTATACAAACATAGACTATAGAATATTTTAAAATATACTTTTTCAGACAAGCACGAGAAATATCTTTAGTTTCTGTATAAATTTCAATAGATAAGTTAAAATTATTTCTATTAAAAAGTCATAAACTCTGAAGAAATCATTATAGATATACACAAAAACTCTTGAATACATTTTGACATCAAAGGCAGGCAATTCACTTGAAAGAATTCCACAGAATCCATGAATTTTTACAATAAGTTATTGCTATTTGGATTGTGAAAATATTTTGTATGGACACAAAAGATGGAATGGCATTTTTGAAATTTAAGAAAAGTAATTGAATCATTAGGACTTAGTAGAACAATTTGTACAGTCTTCCACAACTTCAAAGAGGTAGTGATACATACTTATCTTTTTAGCAATATCAAATGCAGTTTCTTCCAAATTGTTCTTCAGACATGGTTTTATGTAATGTTTCAACAGAAGGAGATCAAATGAATTTTTGCTATCTTAATTTCCAGCAGCAAGATTCAAGTGGGTCAAGAGGCCTTTAGTTTGGGCATTGGAATCTGCATCATGATGAAGTAAGAAAGAAGCCACTCTGTTATTATTCCACTTATATGCACTGTGCAGATGTGTCCATCCATCTACAGTTATTGTGTGTGCCGCTTGAGCCACCAACTCAAGGACAATGTCTAAGTGTCCACTGTACACTTCCTGATGAAGAGGTGTATATTCATCGTCATCCCTTGTATTCACATGAGTGGCCCTTTTGGAAAGTAGTTTCCACACTGTAGTAAGCCGATTATTTTCGGCAGCACAAAAAAGAAATTTGCTTGGATCTTTCTCTATTTTTTATTGCAATTGATACCATTTCTCATTTTTTCATCTTGTTTCTCATCTTTATCAGAATTGCCTAACCAGAGACTTTGAGTGCCAGTGAAAATGAGGTGTCCATGTATTTCCCTAATAGTTCATGTTGGTTGAACTGCTCAGAAATATCCGGTGAATTTTCTGCATCTTTTTTCACCATGATTTATTTTATCTTTTTCCATTTTTTACTATTCTAAATTATTCTAACGAGAGTAGGGAGCCGATGGAGAGCACAGGAAAGATGTTCCTCCGTATTCAATGGTACAGACTTAAAATGAGGACCAGTGGTGTCTTCATGTGCAGCTTATTCTAGGAATGAGAAAATATGAAATAATGCCTTCTACATAAATGATTTGGGAAATGGCAGAGCAGAAAGTGAAATGATGAACCAAAAATATGAAAGCAAAATATATTAGGATAATTATGGAGCAATCATATTATCTATGAGAACCATGTAAGAGAGAGAGGAACAGAGAGATGTGCAAGGACCTACCTAGCCACAAATCCATGCCTCTGATCAATTTATAGAGCAAGCAGAATTTAATTTTTTTTAAGATGGAAAGAGAATTCATGTATTTACTTGAAATTAGTAAATACATTTTTGTAGCCTACATAAAGAGACATGGATTTACCAATATACAGACAAAAATCTAAATCCTTGAGACTTCTAGTAACATATCTGACTTAAATCAGTTGAATCACACTTTTCCTGTACAATGAAGGAATAGGCCCAGTCTAGGAAAGCAGCTAGAGAAGGCAGGCCGATTGTTTCTTTCACAAAACTTTGTGGAAAATGGTATTTAGGATTACTTACTGGTGATCCACTTGCACTGGAAGCATGATTCTGACCTATTGCTTGCTGATTCTGAACTATTATTTTGATCATTATATTCTCCAAGCAGAAAAAGTGAGAATTGATAACAAAGGACTATAATGCATTTTGATTTCTCATTAAGCACTTTCAATAATCAAAATCACATGAAGACAATAGACAGCCCTAGTTTTTTAAGATGAAAACAGTGTCTTTAAAAAACAAGGAATTTAAGTAGTCATGCAAAGGACTTCTATTTTATTACTGAATTATACATTTTTTTCTAATGTTGGTACCAATAAATAATGGATCAATTAGAAAGCTCTTAAAGCTCATATGTTCAATAGTGAGTTCTATTACACTATATCATGGTATTTTTTGTGTATGATCTTAAGAAGAAATTTTCATTACTAACTTGAATTTCTGATAGGACAATATCATAACTGTACACTTTGCTTCTATACTCTCAGTTTTAAATTGCTATCTAAGTATGTGCATTAGACAATCATAGAGAAGGGAATATGTCCAGACAAGAAGCCATAAGTTAACTCAGCAAAAGTAGGTACATTGAATCATTTTGGAATCATTTTCTGTGCTTGCGACGATTATTATTGACTTTGTTGTTCCTTTGGGGGAAACAAAGTCATATTTACACATTTTCTGTTGGTTGTAGGGCTTCAACTCTGATCCTGGGCACTGTCCCTCAGCTCTTCAGCTCAAATTTAGTGCTCTACCACTAGCTACAACACCACTTCTGGGTTTCTGGTGTCTAACTGAAGATAAATGTCTCATGGATTTTCCTGACCAGGCTTGCTTTGAACCACAATCCTCTGGTCTCAACCTCCTGAGTAGCTAGTATTATAGGAATGAGCCACCAGCACCTGGTTTATATTTGCATTTATGTGCACTAAATGACACTATGTAGACAAAGAAGAAATTTGAATCAAATGATGTGACATTGCAGCTTTTTAGAAAAATTGAGATAGCAATAAATATGTCCTCCTTTTCCATGTTGTTACATTAATGACTCATGAGGTATGGGACTCTTACCTTAGCATCCTCTGCTGTCTGCTTTTGTGGACTTAATATCAGAAATTGTTCATAGAGAAATAGAGAAAGACATAGACTTTAAGAAAGAAAAGGAGATAAGGTGTGAAAGAACAGCATAGAAGAATATACAACTTATCACACAAAGATTAAGAACTAGTCTAAGTGATTAGAATGCTAAAGGCACTGAGGAATAAGCCTAGATGATAACTAGTTCTTCAATAACCATAAATGCTTCCCTAGGACAGTTTGTGGTGTAACTTAGTTATTACTATCATTTATTCCTTCAATCTGGAGTTACTCCTTCTCCTCTGTCAAAACTATTAATTAACCTCTGCCTTTTTGGTGCCCTGATTTACCAAAAAGATTTCCAAATCTCACATATATACTACCCTTCTTATTGTGATTAGCAGTTACAACTCAAAAGCCTGGAATCTTTGAATTTCCAGGATTAATCTTCACCTGATATTTAAGCACACTACTGGCATTAATTACCATGACCTATTATGAAAACATTTTTTTGTTCAACACAGTATTCTAATATAGGTAAAGTACATGAATTAAGGACTATTGTTAGATATCATTTGGAAGGAACAATTATATATTCCAAATATGGGTTCTTTATTTCGCATTTAATCACTGAATGACTCTTTTGCCCATCCTGGGGCTTGAACTCAGGGCCAGGGAACTGTTCCTGAGCTTCTTTTTTATTTTCCATCAATGCAAGCACTCTACCACTTGAGGCAAAGCCCCACTTCCAGTGTTACCTTTTCTTTTTATGTGGTATGGAGGAATTGAACCCAGGGTTTCACCATGCTAAGCAATAACTGTTCCATGAAACCAAATTCCCAGAGCCCTAAATGACTTTCTTTTTTATATTCATAAGTTTGTGTGTGTGTGTGTGTAAAAATATAGTACAGATGGGTTACAATTTCATGAGCAAGGTAATGAGAACATTTCTTTTCAAGCATTGTTGCCGCCTCCTTTGTTTCCCCTTACCATCCTTGCCCACCGATCCTACCATGCCGTCACCAAAGTTGTAAAGTTCGTTTTTCGACATAACATCTTTTGCAATGGAACTTTCTTAAGATGGCACTTTTTCATTCTGTTAATATGTATTATAATTTAGGGGAGGGGGTAGAAAAGGAAGTGGAAAACAATACTAAATCCAGTAAGGCTGACATTCCTATCACATTCCTAAGGAGGTAGTGTTAAGACCTGCAGGACTCATAAGGCTGTTGCATGTGACAATATTATGGAAAACACTATTAACTGTGATCTCTGACATCCATAATATGCCTCTTCCACTTTCAAGGTCAAGAGCCAAATATCTAAGACTTTTTATTGACTGGGTGTGTTTCCTAGGGAGGAAATAGGAGGATATGATAGGTGATGGTGGAAAAATATGCATATTGGATCCCTGTCCAAATTTTTTAAAGTTTTAAAAAGTGCTATTGATGAACTCCCAATTACATTCAATTGACTTGCTGTCTGGACAAGATAAAGATAAATGAAGACATTTATTCTGGTGGATAGTCACATATATTAACAAAATCCATTTCTGGAAAAAAAGATACTTGGTAAGAAAGTATAAAGTATTGTCTACAAAATGGTTTATTTTCTTGGAGAAGAAAAGTTAATATTGAAATGATTATTCCAGCTTTGTTTGAGATTTTATGCTGTCTCAGTATCAAAATGTCCTCTAATACCTACCTCCTAGAATAAAAGACATGATTTGAAGTATTTTTAGAAACAAAAGTACATAATAGCTTCCTTCCTGCAGAGACTGTGATGGCAAGTATGATAGATTATATTGTAGTTCTCTTTTTCCCCTCTTTATCTCGTGTTGCATATCTTGGCATATTACTCTATGTCCTGCACCAGCTTTCTGTAGGTGAGATTTACCTCTACTCTGCAATGTCAAGATGGGTCATGTGACTTACTTCAGCTTACAAAAGTGAATCAGAAGTGGTGAAAGATTATTTCTAGGGGAAGATTTCTATCTCATTGTCTGTGTCTAACAGCTGACTTGTTTTTCCTTAGCTATAAAAATAGCATATTTCCAGAGGGAGTCTTCTTTCAACTTATATACTGGGAGAATATAGCATGTGAAATTAAGGCAAAACTCAAATACGGTCTCATACATATAACACAGGCAGAAATAAGCTAATATTAGAATATGATATTAAGATGTTTGCTTCTTACCATCCTTGTATACCTTTATGATAATTGAGTATAGCACACCAGAATTTAACAAATCCTAAACAAGAACTAAAGAAATAGACATTTCCTGTATGAAATTATTACAATTTTTATATATAAACATTATCCATGTATTGTGAGGTTATCTTTTTCTGTAGATATGTTTAATCACTCTAGAGCACTGTATACAATATCAAAAATCATTATCCAGACCTTGTGATTGAGATAAGGAAGAAGAAAAATAAATAATCGCCTTTATTACCCAAGGAACACAAATTTGAATAATTATCAGATGAGGGAAGTATACTCAAATGGGTACTTAAAAGTCCCAGGTGTAGTTCAAAAGATACATGATTAGGTAAGAACCATCATAAAGATATAAAGATTCCTAATTAGAAGATAAAGGAAAAAACCACAACCCAGATTCTGAATTTCTGGAAAGCAGAACGGGAAGTAAATGCGTTTTCCACTAGAATAATTTTTTATAACTTACAGACAAATAAAAATAATAATATACATACATGTCTATATGCATGTATGTAAACATCTGTATATTTTTATATATGTATATATAGGTATTTGTATATGAATACACATAGTGTGTATACCTATATATTTATTTAAAGAGATTTGAATCAGAAATATATTAAGAGCATATTAATGCCAATGAAAAATTTTAACGATCCTGAATAAGTTATCAAAAACATCTAAATACATGTCACTGTAGGAATCTAACAACAACCAAGGAACATATGGAAATATCATAACATACCTAGACATTGCATACATATAGAGATTAGTGGAAATAGAAACAATAAGATAGCCCTGCACAACAATTATGTAGAAATTGGAATACATGCACAATGGTGCTTGACACTTAAAATGATAGGGTCAGTTTGTTAAACATACTGGCAATCTTTAGATATTACACATAGAGTGGCTTCTATGATCCATAATTTTGAATCATAATTTTATATGCAAAATAGATTTCAACACATGTCCAATGAGACACATGTACAAAAATATACATAGCAAAACCTTTTAAAATAACATATAATAAAATATTGAAATGCTCATTTAGGATGTTATACCCTTATACACATGTATACAAAGCAATAGGCTCTATCATGAGAAAAATTTGGAAACAGTAATATTACATGGGAGAAATGGATAAAATAGTCAACATTTTCTAATTATATGAGCTTTTTTAAATTGGCACATCTGTAGAGGTAGAATATGAAATAATAGCTGCTCAAGGGGCGGGTTGGTTGAAATGATGACAGAAGTGACTATTAATAAATATTGGAGTATTTTGAGAGGGCAGTGATGATAAAATGTTCTAGAAGTGAAGGTGATGTTCTTATTCCAACTCTTTAATATTCTAAGAATCAGTGTATTTTATCAAAGAATTACAGATTGCATTTGCATTAACCTTAGGAAAAATTTTAGAATAGTAGTAGGTGGATTTGAGTGATAATTTAGAATTTAAAATCACAGAATTCTATAATACGTAACAAGTATGTTGATGAATAAGACTATCCATAAAATATGATCTGTGATATATACTCTGAGTGACTATAGATGAAATTGCGAGTCTGAATATTCTACAAAATTATGTAAATTGAGGGATGAGATAGGGTTGAGAAGGATGAGGGATAATGATCATCAAGATGCATTGTATTGGCCATGGAATGTGGCTTAGTGGAAGACTACTTGCCTTGCATGTGTGGAGCCCTGGGTTTGATTCCTCAGTACTACATAAACAAAATGAGCTGGAATTGGCACTATGACACAAGTCGTAGACTATTAGCATTAGGAAAAGAAGCTCAAGGGCATTGCCAAGGCCCAGAGTTCAAGCCCCAGTACTAGCCAAGAAAAAAAAATTGCATTGTATTAAGCCGGGCACTAGTGGCTCACACCTGTAACCCTAGCTAATCAAGAGGCTGAGGATTGAGTTTTGAAGCCAGCCCAGGCATAAAAGTCTGTGAGATTCTTATCTCCAATTAAATCTCAGAAAAATCTGAAAGTGCTGCTGTGCCTCAAGTGATAGACTTCTAGCATTCATCCAAAGCAGCTCAGGGACAGTTCCCAGACCCAGAGTTCAAACCTCAGGAGAGAAAAAAAAAAAACTCACTAAACACTATTCATAAACTGCTTGGTCAAACAGCAACTCCCATCCAACTACTTAAAGTTAATTAAAAATATGAAATACAAGTCATTTTGGGAACCAGACATACATAGTATACAGGGGACAAAATAAATTTTATATCAGGCAGTTTGCGTTGAAATTTGTTCTATAGTCTTCTTACATCATTTATGAAATGGACAATGCTGCCAATTGCAGGTCAATTTCCTTGAATAACAGATTGAATTCTGCTGTCTATTCATAGGAAACACTAGAGGCGATTTTTTCTCCTTTTATTGAAGTATATCTGATATTTTAAACTAGATTTGTCCCAGTATAATATTAATTTAATCAATCATTTCATTAGGGCAATGTTGGTCAGATTGTTTTTCCAGTAAATCTTATCCCTTATAATAAATGAGAGCATGCTGTGACAGTCTCCTATTATTATGACCGAATATTTTATGAAATTATCTTAAAAAGGGGAAATATTAAGCTTGGCTTCTTATTTTATACATTTCAGTTTATGTTTCTGTTTTGGATTGCTGGTGGCACAGTAACCCATGTAAGGAACATGTGATGGAGTATGGAAGAAAGGAAGTAAAGAAGAAGAAGAATAGGAGTAGGAGAGGGAGAAAGAGGAGGAGGAGAATTTGGAGAGGGAGAAGGAAAATGAGAAGGAGAAGGAGACAGAGAAAAAAAGAAGGAAGAGGAGAAAAGGACTTTGATCTTAAAATCCACTTTGGTCACAAGTTCTCAGTGACCAAATCTCTACAACTATGCCCACTTGAAAGGGTTCACCTTTCAAACATTTTACCTTTGGAAGGGCAACAGTGAAAGCTAATCAATCTCAATCCTTTATGATTTCAGGTGGGTAAATATTTCTATACATTTCCATAACTTCTGCTTCTAAATATTTATTTGAATTATACAGAGAAGCGATTTGGCATGAAGGTGGTTTAATTATACCATTACTAGAGAGATATTTTGAGTGCAAATACATTTTATTTAACAGATAAGGAAGCTTCAAGAGATTTCATTTTGTGACAGTCAATAATGACTATTTCATCTAACTCATAATGACTTGAATTTTTCATAATTTTATGACATTCCATTCAAGTTTTTGGAATCTATACTGAAGTTCTTTCTTTCTAATTGAAGGAAAAGTAAATACTATAACGATCATTTATTTCTTAATTATTCTATAGAGTAAGTACAATATGAATTTCATACCATTCAAAATTAAGTTACGTTCAAGTCTGTATTAATAATTGCTTAAGTCATTGAACACCTTGCTTCATCACATATGGAGATTGATTCAATTTCTAAAAATCACTGTTTACATAAAATATATGAAATTCAGTGTTTCTCTGAAATGCCTTGGTAATCAAACCTCAGAAAATACATGTGCAGTAACTAAGATTTTTATATTCTCAAAAACTGTATGATCTATATTTTATGTCAAAAAAGTTTAGGTTTAAAAGAAGATAAAATCATGTGACCGAAGTAGATAATATTTAATTTAACAAAAATCTTGCTTCTTTCACACTGACAGGGCCTATTGCTCTTACCTTACATAAGATATTTGATTAACGATCCCTTTGTTGCTTTGGAATTTAGTGATTTTCAATTTATGCAAAGATTCTGTCATTTAAATTTTCGAATGTATATCTTTACATAAAAAAGAAAACTATTTTTCACAGTGCAGGTTCAGGTTTGATAATTAAATAAATAACTAAATGTTAATTTGTTAAATTGAGCGTCTAGATTTCAAAGAATAAGAAATTTATTTTATAAATTTTTCCAAGCCTTTCCATTTCCTAACAAATGGGGCAATGTCATTCTTTCTGATAGAGGCATAGAATTCCATTGTGTATATACACCACATTTTCTTGATCTATTCATCTACTGAGGGGCATCTGGGTTGGTTCCAGATCTTAGCTGTAATAAATAGTACTGCAATAAACATAGTCGTGCTGGAAGCTTTAGTGGGTCTTGTTTGTAAATTTGGGTAAATGCCCAAAAGTCGAATTGCTGGGTCATAGGGGAGCTCTATGTGGAGTTTTTTGAGGAACTTCCATACCACTTTCTAAAGTGGTTGAACAAGTTCACACTCACACCAATAATTCAGTAAGGTTCCCTTCTGTCCACATCCCCTCCAGCATCTGTTATTATAGTTCTTGATTTTAGCCATTCTAACTGGAGTGAGGTGGTATCTCAATGTCGTTTTTTTTTTAAATTTTTTTATTGTAAAGATGCTATACACAGTTACATGAGTAAGGTAATGAGTACACTTCCTATTGAGCATTGTTACCCCCTCCATTGCATTTCTTTTATGGCTAGGGAGGTTGAGCATTTCTTCATGTGTCTATTGGCCATCCTTCTTTCCTTTTCAGAGAAGGTTCTCTTTAAGACTTTAGCCCACTTATTTATTGGGCAGTTGTTTCTTTGAAGATTTGTTATTGGGGGATTTAATTTTTAAATAAGCCAGGCCCAAAGGAACATAGGTCCCATGGTTTCCCTTCTTTGCAATATCTAATATACATTTGAGTCAAGCAGAAAAGGTCAGATAAGGTTATGTTAGGGAAATGAACTCTAAGATATGTATTTAAATGTTTTTTTTCCCTTTCATGCGATGGTTTCTAACACATTTATAAGATAATTTCTTTGTTGCTTGGTATGTCCCTCCTCCACAGTATAATCCCTGCTTTCACTGTATTTGATGTCGGTATAATTTGTGGAGGGGAAGGGGAAAAATAAATCGTTTAAATAGGGATACAGGTGGACCCATTGCAACAATGAGATGTACAAGTCGTTATGTTGAAAAACGAACTTTACAACTTTAGTGCGGGGGGGGGGGCGTAGCGGGGAGGATTGGGTGGGGGAGCAGGGGGAGGATGGGAAGGGATTGCAAGGGGAAACAAAGGAGGAGGCTACAATGCTTGATAAGAAATGTACTCATTATCTTGCCCATGTAATTGTAACCCCTCTGTACAGTATGTTCACAATAAAAAATAAAAAAGAAAAAGAGAAATTTATTTTATTGTTAAATATGTTATATCTGAGCTGAATATGGGTATCTCAAGCTTGTAATCCTCACTACTCAGGATGGTGGTGTTCAAATCCAGCCTTGGCAACAAAGAAATCATCTTATAAATATGTTAGAAACAATAAAAAAGAAAGAAAAAAACATTTGAACACTTATGTTGAGGTTCATTTAACCTTACATCAATATATCTGACCTTTTCTGCTTGTCTCAGATATGTCCCTTCCCCACGGTGTAACCCCTAATTTCATTATATTTGGTGTTGGTATAATTTGTGGAGGGGAAGGGAAACAACAAATGGTTTAAATAAGAATACAGGTGGACCCATTGCAACAATTCGATGTACAAAAACAAACTTTACAACTTTGTGGGGGGGGTTAGGTTGTGGGGGTAGTTAGATGGGAAGGGTTGAAAAGGGGAAACAATGGAGGAGGCAAAAATGCTTGATAAGAAATGTACTCATCCATTCTTTTTTTTTTTGGGGGGGGAGGGTTCTTTTCGTAGGGCCTGAGCTCTGGGCATGGGCACAGTCCCTCAGCTCTTCAGCTCAAGGCTAGCCCTCTACCACTTGAGCCACAGCACCACTTCTGGCTATTTTTTTCTTTCTTATGTGGTGCTAACGAATAGAACCCAGGGCCTCATGTATGTAAGGCAAGCGTTCTAACACTGAGCCACCTTAAGCTACCAGCACAAGTATGTTTATTGCAGCATTATTTACCATAGCTCAGATATGGAACTAACCAGATGCCCCTCAGTAGATGAATGGATCAAGAAAATATGGTATATATACAAAATGGAATTCTATGCCTCCATCAGAAAGAATGACATTGCCCCATTTGTTAGAAAGTGGAAAGACTTGGAAAAATTGTGTTAAGTAAAGTAAGCCAAGCCCAAAGAAACATAGGTCCCATGGTTTCCCTTATTTGCAATATCTAGTATATGTATGAGTCAAGCAGAAAATGTCAGATAAGGTGATGTTAGGAAAATGAACCATTAGATATGTATTTAATTTAAATGTTTTTTTTCTTTCATGCATTTGTTTCTACCGCATTTATAAGATTATTTCTTTGTTGCTTGGTATGTCCCTCCCCCACAGTATCACCCCTGCTTTCACTGTATTTGATGTCGGTATAATTGTGGAGGGGAAGGGGAAAGACAAGTCATTTAAATAAGGATACATATGGACCCGTTGCAACAATGAGAAGTACAAGTTGTCATGTCGAAAATGAACTTTACAACTTTGTTTGGGGTGGGGAGGATTGGTTGGGGAGGGCGGGGGGAGGCTGGCAAGTGATGTGATGGTTAAACAAAGGAGGAGGCTACAATTCTTGATAAGAAATGTACTCATTATCTTGCCCATGTAATTATAACTCTTCTGTACAGTATGTTCACAATAAAAAATCAAAAAGGCCAGCCTTGTCAAGAAAGTTTGTGAGACACATCTCAATTAATCTAATACACATCACAACACACACACACACAAACACACACACACACACACACACACACACACACACACACACACACACACACACACAAAGCCAGAAGTGGGGTTGTGGCTCAATTGTTAGAGCAATATCCTTGTGGTAGGGGGAAACTAAGGTAGAGGTCTTTTTTTTTGGTTGTGGGGCCTGAACTCTGGTCCAGGGAGCTGTCCCTCAGCTCTTCAGCTCAAGGCTAGCACCCTACCACTTGAGGCACAGCACACTTCCGGCTATTTTTTCTGCTTATGTGCTGCTGAGGAATCTAACCCAGGGCCTCATGCATACAAGGCAAGCACCGTACAAGTGAGCCACCTTCCCAGCCCATATAGTTCTTGAGTTCAAGTCATAAGAACAACACACACACACACAATATTATGTCTAAATACTTATTTTCATTTGACGTAATAAAAATATCATGAAAAGCAATATTTGTTACATATCCTGCAACTTTTGCGAAGTTGTTTTAGTACAATTTGTCTTAAGATATAGTATAGGTTATTAAAATTAATATTAATCTAGTATATTTATAATTACTCATCACACCTTGGAGTACAACAGTTGATATTTTTTCTATAGCCAAAAGAAATATTCTGAGTAAAAGAAATAAAGGAAGGATGGAAGAAAAAGAATGAAAGAAAGAAGAAGGAAAGGAAAGAAAAGAAGGAAGGAAGGAAAGAAGGAAGGAAGGAAGGAAGGAAGAAAGGAAGGAAGGAAAGAAGGAAGGAAGGAAGGAAAGAAGGAAGGAAGGAAGGAAGGAAGAAAGAAAGAAAGAAAGAAAGAAAGAAAGAAAGAAAGAAAGAAAGAAAGAAAGAAAGAGAAAGAAAGGAGAGTATGAGAGAGAGAGGTATGGATGGAGGGAAGGAGGGAGGAAGGAAAGAAGAAAATAAGGAAGGAAGGAAAAAAGGAAGGAATGAAGGAACCTAAGAACAAAGAAAGGGAGGGAGGAAGGAAGGGACAAAAACTATTTAATTCATAAAATCTGCTATTTACCCCAACATAAACTTCATGCAATTAACACTTTAGGAAATGCAAGTTTGCCATTGTGAATTCTCTGCATGTTCCCCATGCATGAATGCAACCAACATGTGAAGGATCAGAAATAACCAGATGAATGTGTTTGCATCTGTAGTAAATATGTACACAAATCTTTTTCACATTTTCTATACATCATCAAATAGTAATTTGCAATAATTTTACATTTAGTTATAAATATTCTAAAAATTGAGGTAACCAAAGATGTCAATATATTATATAATGTGAATACTAGTAATTATTGTGCTATTAATGTTACAGTCTTCATGTTACATTAATTGTAACAAATTATTATGTATTTTATCAGAGAAATTAGCATCCTCTGATTTTGGTGTCTGTGGGAGTCCTAATAATGGACTATAATTAAAATCAAAGGAGATGTGTTTTTGTTGGTTCAAACGAATATTTCTGAAAACAATTAACTCATCAGAAATTGTTCAAATACATCAGAAGGGCCTTAGAAATGCTGTACCACGTTTACATGGTTACCTATGATGTGAATCGAGCCACTAAGCAATCATATTTCACTTTGCCATCAGTATAATTATTCCCTTTTGAGGAAGAATCATTCACATAATTCACATGATATAAGCTTGTCCTTAGGTGACTATCTTCTATGAAATCATATCCAAATGATACACCACACTGAGTTAAAGAAAAAGTTGCAAAGTTTATTGGATGATGTAACTCCTTCCAGATACACATGTTGAAATTCTATTCCCCTGTCTGGTTACATTACAATGAACCTCTCCATGATGACCCTAATGATCCTGATAAAAGAAGCCTAATATAATTACTCTGCCTTGTGAACGCCCAGCAAATAGCTTATAATGAACCAGAAAATGAACTCCCATAAGACAAAGAATTTCTTTGAATAACCATTTTTATAAAAAATGTTTAAGCTAATAGGGTATGGATAATGTACTTTTAATTATTTTTAAGCCACTTAGTATGAAATATTCTAACAGCCCAATGGCTGACAAAAGCAAAGTAGTTTTGATTTAAATTTCACAAATTCTGATAAAAGATTAATAATATTTTATTATTTGAATTTTATTTTCCAAGTTTCCATGTTAAAAATATTTTAAAATGGGAATTGAGTTGAGGTTCAACTCTCTATTCAACTATCATAATTAATTTTTGCATATTTTTATTATCTTTAAGTAGTTGAACAAAGGAGTTGCCATTCACTGAAACAATGTATGGATACAGTGCATCTTGATCATTGTCACGCCTTTCAACATTCTCAACCACCGCTCCCAATTAACCCCAATACTTATGTATCTCAATATTATGTTATGGAATTACTTGACATTTAACAAAGTAGTTTATGTGTACAATGAACCTGGAATTGTGTTACCACTTCAACATCTTCACCCCCATTTTATGCTACCACTTGCCTTGTATATTTCAATTACAGGAAGAATACAATGGGTTATTGCCTGTATTTTATCCTTTTCCCTTTCAATTTCCTACCCCTCTCACATTGTCCCCCACTGTACTCTCTTGCAATACAAATTTACTGGTATTTAATTGTTGGTCTTTGACTTAGTTTTTTAAGAGAATTATAGTAATTTCACTCTCCATGGTCTCTGACACGTCAGATGATTCATTTGTACCTCCTTGCATATCATGCAGTGTGTTTACTTTTACATTTATAGACAACTTCCATTTACCACAAATGAGGAAAATCATGCAACCTAAGTTTCTCTGGGTCCAGTTAATTTCAATTAACATCATTATTTCTAAGTCTTTCATTTTCCTTAAGAATGGTGTAATGTTATCCTTTCTGATGGATGAACAGAATTCCATTATGTATGTATATATATATATATACATGCATACATAATTTTATATAGGGATCAACAAAATTATATATATATGTATATATATATATATATATATACATATATACATACATATATACATATATAATTCTTGGTCCCTTTTTACAATGAGAGGCATCTGGGCTGATTCCATATGTTGGCAAGAAAATAATGCAACAATGAACAGATTTTGCTGGTAGCTTCAGTGTGGCCTTGTTTCTGCTCTATTGGATAAATGCCTGTTATGAAATTGCTGGAACATAGGTAGCTCTCTATTCAGTTTGGTGAGCAACTTCCATAGTGTTTTCCAAAGTGTTTGAACAATAACACATTCCCACCAACAGTTTAATAGAGTTTCCTTTGGGCCACATCCCTATCAGTATCTGTGATTTTTCATTTTTTCGAAAGACATGTAACATGGGTGAGATGAATCTGTGTTGTTTGGATTTGCATTTCTTTTTTAAATTTTTATATTGTGAAAATACCGTACAGAGGGGTTACACTTACATGGGCAAGTTAATGAGTACATTTCTTATCAAGCATTGTTGCCTCCTCCTTTGTATCCCATTCCCACCCTTTGTATCCCCTTCTCATCTCCCTCCACGACATCCCTGACCCTGCCCCCCCGCCAAAGTTGTAAAGTTCATTTTTTGACATAAGAACTTGTACACCTCATTGTTGCAATGGGTCCACCCTATTTAAACGGTTTGTTTTTGCCCTTCTCTTCCACAAATTATACCAACACCAAACATAATGAAAGCAGGGGTTATACCATGGTGGGGGACATACAAATCAACAAAGAAATCATCTTATAAATATGATAGAATCAATTCTTTTATGGAGAGAGATGGGTCTAATTGTCATTCTTTCTTCTTCTGAGAAGTTTCTCTTTAAGTGTTTATCACATATATTAGTTGGGTTCTTGTTTATTTGAGGTTTTATTTTTGTTGGGTTTAATTTTTGATCTCTAAATATGCATTAGTTATAAAATCCTTGTCTGATGCTTAGCTAGTAAAATTTTTCTTCCATTCTGTTCTCTTTCTGTATATGTTTCTAACTTTTTCCTTGGACATGAAGGAACACTTCAGTTTGACGAATTCTATTGATTCAGAAAGAATGATATTACACCATTCATAAGGAAATGCAAAGACTTGGAACAAACATATTAAGTGAAGAAAGACAGACTCAAAGGTTTCTTAATTTCCCTCATTTGTTGTATTAGAATGTGACTATAATTCTACAAGTAAACACACTTGGATGGTAAAAGATAATACATTACACTTGGACATGATAAATTATATAGGATTCTAAACATTTATACAGTGAGATCAAAGGAGGATACCCTTTGGAGAAGATTACAAAGGCTCAATACAACTTGTGGGGGAGGGAAGTTGCAAGGGAAAAACTGGGAGAACATGAGGGAAGAGGTGACACTGTTCAAAAAGAAGTGTGTTCATTATCTGATTTATGTAATTGTAACCCTTCTGTACATCACCTTTACAAATTAAAAATGGATCTCATGAACAGGCCCGATTAGCTATACTAATATTAGATACAACAGGCTTTAAATTAAAAGTGGCATGAAAGTAAAAAGAGACAAAGAAGGACATTAAATATTGGTAAAGAAAACTCTGCATCGGGGGTTATAACAATTGTAAATATCAATACCCTTATTCCTAGAGCTCCTAAATTCATCAAACAAATACTACTTGACCTGAAAACATGCATACCTCCAAACACATTGTTGGTTCTTTGAGCACATCATTCTTACCTCTGGACCGGTCATCCAGGTCAAAACTTAGCAAAGAAACTTCAGGGCTAAATAACTGCACTGACAAGCTATATCTAACAGATATCTACAGAATATTTCACCTAGCAGGGTCACTATATATATATATATATATATATATATATATATATATATATATATATATATATATATATATATATATATATATATAGTGACCCTGCTAGGTGAAATATATATATATATATATATATATATATATATATATATATATATATATATATCATCAGCCTGTGGAACATTCTCCAAAATAGATCATATCTTAGCTCACAGGGAAAATCTGTGAAAATTGATAAATTACCAGTGAATCACTGAAGAGATATGGAGGGAAGTTCCAACGTTTATATAATTCAATGTAAGTGAACACACAAAATACTACCTCCTTTGGGACACAACAGCACAGGCAATAGTCTGAGGAAAATTTATTTCTTTGAGTATGTACGTCAACAAATCATAACAATCTTGCATTAGCACTAATGATGCACCACTAGGTCCTTGAAAAACAGGAACAAGCCAAACCAAAAACCAGTAGACAGAAATAATACAAATTAGATTAAATAAATAAATAAATCAGAGTCTCAAAAAACATAAAGACAATCATAAATGAATTTTATCTACTAGTAGTTCCCAAATTCTAATGATGAATGCCAATGTAGCTATTTTCAGAGATAGACCCAACCAGCTCAAACCAGTCAAAAAAAAACAAACTTCTATGTTTCTAAGAAACAAAGCTTCGTTTGCTTTTTAAAAATAAATTCACTCTGTTGTTATTATTAAGGTTATTTATAGAGGGATTACAATTACATGAGTCAAGTAATGAGTATATTTCCTTTTAGAAATATCTTCAGTTCCCTCACTTGTTCACAGTCCTTCCTTGCTGTCTCCACCTATGTTTTAAATAATTCACTTTCATCAATGTTTAATGAACTCCACTGCTGCAAATCTCACCTTTTTCCCTAAAGCTCTGTGCCCACCCCCCACCTTGCTGAAGATTTGCAATGAATATACCATGCCTAAAGAAGACAGAATCATCACAAACTATAAACAACAACAACAATAACAAATCAAAAAAGGAGTCTTCTGCTTCCAAATCTCATAGTTTGTTTCAGTACTTATTTCATGTTATATAAATATAATTTTTTATCATAAAGTCAATTCAGGGAATAAGGTATGAAAACTTGTAATTTTTTTTTTCTATTTAAGTAATGCCTTTTACTTAAACATTAAAGTTGTAACACAATTCAAGTCCTAGTGAAATTTGAATGTTCAGACTTAAAGTTAAATTTTCAAAGTTCGTAATAGTTCCATTTTGGCAATCAAAATGAAAAGCAGGCATGTTTTATCCTCAAGAATGTCATTATTTCATATCCAAAAAAGTAAAATAAATGTAATCTTAATTCAATGGAATTAAGAAATCAAACACTTATTCAATGCATCAATTGCATAGATTATGAGATTTATTGATAAAATTAATAAAACTTGGTTTAAGTAGATTACTTAAGGCATGAAGCAAGTGATAATTTTCTTTTCTAGGTGAAGTTGATATAGAAATCAAAAACCAAAAATTCCAGAGTTCTGTGTGCTTGATATGTGTCAATTTACACATATGCTTGGCTCATCACAATGTTATTTGAGGATAACTGAGAACAGGACTTGAATTTTAAAAAAAATCACTCAAAAGTTTAGCCATATTTTGTAACCAAATATGCCATTTTATATCTGTTTATTTTATTTGAAAAATCTGGTAAATTTAATTATGTTACATCAAAAATAATGAGAAATAAATATCCCCCAGCTCCTTAAAAGACAATCAATAAGAAAAAATAATACAACAAAGAAAAAAGTTGAAATTCATTTTGAAATAGTCTTTTTATCTGTGGTGTTTTGCAATTATGTATTATGTTACTATCCCATGAACCTGGGCTCAAATCACTAGGGCTACTAGAAGAAAATTTCCAAATCTAAAGCAGCTAACATAGCTGTGCAGTTGTTGGCAGGTTTCACTACAGTAGCACCAGGCATAAACTGTACAAGAGAAGTATTTCTAGTGGCTTGCAGGTAAGAATGTGATGAAAAGCATACTTTTATCTTCCTAGATTAAATAAGAAGATCACACTTTAAAAGCTTACTAAGTGATCAGTCCATAAATAACAGTGCCACTTTTAAGGAACTCTAGATAATTCAAGTCCTTTATCTCCCCACAAAAATTACTGTCATTCATTGCCAAGGTGCAGTTCCAGTTCTTTTTGATATTTCAAATGGCTTTGGATTAACATTAACAATAATTCAAGTTGTTGAGAAAATTTACTTTAGAATAAGAAAAAAATCAGAATCAACTCCATATCATAACCTTTAGGGAAAATGTATTAAGGAATATGGCATGTACTTTCTAACTTGATATTAGACATTAGGGCAAAATGCCAGAAACAGCCTGCAGGAAGGAAATAGAAGCCTTTGATGAGACAAGTAATTTTCCTACATTTTCTATGATAGCATATTTTTGTCTGCTAATTAGGGAAACAAAACGATTTTAAAATATGATATGAAAAACGCATCATCATGAATGAATGAAATCAGGGAGTAGATGGTTCAGGAGCTGGGTCGTTCTGTTAAATATTCTCATTATTTTGAATGATCTGGTGTCTTTGTATGTGTGGAATTATGAATGTATTTTATGTCTGGGCAGGAAAGTTTGATTATTTGATCATTGTCTGATACCCAATGTCAGGAACCTAACCTGAGTTAGAGTGCTAAATATATGTGTGTGTATGTGGGTGTGCCTGCAAGGATGTATTTACAAGGAAGAATCTACTTTCTCTGAGGGTATGTACTTAATTGTATAAGTTATACTACATTAATGACAGCAGATAAAGGTAATGAAAATTTGGGCCATATGCTTATGTTGCTAAGATTGCATGAACTAAAATTATATTTGGGGTGTGAGTATTGTGGAAGTTCACCTGAAATTATAAACATTGGAATATTCAGAAGGATATCAATGACAATGATTTTAGTGTAGATCAATTATAGACATTTGCAAGGCTATGTAATCCTATATGAAAAAGCAATATTTATTGATTTTCCATAGCTACACTATTCTGTATTTTGTAGGAAAACAAGTTAAATTATGGATACATAAAATAATGTCATTATTTACTGCATACAGTTTTATACTTCAGTTTCTTCAAGTAGAAATACCATTTACTTCTACTGCAAAGGAAGGAAAACACTAAATATTACAATTTGTGCCATATTTCACATTGGGAAGCTTTGTCTGTATCAATAAGCTTATTTCTTTTGTTTCTGCTTTCCTATTCATAACTTTGTTCCTCATACTATTCTTCTAAGGATTTTTTCTTTCTCCCAGTGTGGGGCTTGAACATACCTCATGCTCTCAGTTTGTTTGCTGACAGTAGTCAATCTACCATATGAACCATGTCTCCAGCCCAGAATTTTTTGTAGTTAATTGGAGATAGAACCTCATGAACTTTCCTACCAGCCTGAAAACCATTATCCCCCAAGTCTCATCCTTTTTAATCATTAGGATTACAGAGATGAGTCATGTACAGCAAGAGTCAATGACTTTCGTGTCTTATACATTCCACTTGTTTGTTTGTAAATGTAATAATAAAGTACCACAGATTGGGTAGCGTTAATACTGTAAATACATTGCCTCTGAGTTGGTGGAAGTAGAACTCCAAGATCAGAGTTGGCTTCTTCTGAGTCCCCTTTCCTTGGCATATTCAAGGCATTCTGCTTCTCTTGGAAGAGACTTCAACTTAAATGCTCCCTTTGAGATTCTGTTTCCAAATGCAGTCACTTTCTAAGACAATGGGTTTTCTATCTTTAATATGACTTCAGTAGGACAGTATCCAACACATAACATATTACTTAATAGATAGAAGAAAATCTCTAATAGGAAATTATTTGATTTGGGCATGGAAGTTATGGTTATACTTTTAAAAATTAGCCAAAGAGGTAAAGGTCTTATTAGAACTTGTAAAACGAGTATGAAGTCTTGACCTTACACATGCCAAATTTTTACCCTGGCACACACTTAAATTCTTAGTGGTACTGGAGGACTGAACCCCAAACCCTATACTTATGAAATAGCATCTCTACCACGGTCATACCTGCAGATTATAATTGGATTTCTTGTTTTGAGTTAATATCACTATGCCTGGGCCTGATTGGACTGCAGTCCTCCTAACACAAACCAAAAATTGTTCCCAGCAAATGATTAGTTTCTAAAACTCCTTTTTATTGTCTGGGCTTGCCTGGAACTGGAATAATCTAATTGTTGATGCCCAAGTAGTTAAGATTGCAGGTTTGAGACACTTTATCCAGTAAAATATTCAATTTCAAAATTTCTTGATATTTTCTATATTTGTGCTTAACATATATAGCTAAACTTGATTTTCTCCCTTTTTTGTTTAGTATTCTTGAATTGAAAACATTGCTTTTGTTTTGGATGGAATCCCATGACAATCAAAAAACTCCCAAAATTTTATGTCAAACATCATGGAAAAGAAGGCTTCAGGTTGGAAAAAAAAAACATTCATCCTTAAGTTATATATTTATGGTGTTGCTCAACGTTTTCTTAACTATGAAAAGGAAGACAGAAATGTAAAAATGTCAGACATAATTTTGATGAACTTCTAGGTCTCCTTAGAAATTCTGTAGTTGTCACTTCACGCTATCTTCCTTCCTTAAAGCTTGCTTTATTAAAGGCCTCTGGGTGGATATTGGCTGGACTGATTGGTAATATTCTCCAGGAAATGAAGCTGACTTTATAAAGCTGATGGTGTGGTAAATAAAGGAATGATGAGAATAAGCACAGATATTGTCACAGAATGAGCAGACCAGGCTCAAATACTGAACACCAAAACAAAGCAAAGTTTCCAGTCTGATGATCCACATTGGAACATATATATATATATATATATATATATATATATATATATATATATATACATATATATATGTATATATATATACATGTATATATACATGTATATATATATACATATATATATATGTAAATATATAGCTAAATATACAAATACAAATATATACATATACATATACATATACATATATCTGCATGCATGAATTAGTAAATCTCCAGTAGAATATAGAGAAACTTGGCCTGACAATTATTAAACTATATCAAACTGGTTGCAGGTAAGGTACAGTAAAAAAGCAATAATTTAGAATATATTTTTTCAATTTTTATTTTTTATGGTGAAAAAACTGTACAGAGGGGTTACAAATACATGGACAAGATAATGAGTACATTTCTTATCAAGCATTGTAGCCTCCTCCTTTGTTTCCCTTTCCCATCCCTTCAAAGCCTCCCCCCAAACCTAATCCTCCCCCCGCCTCTCCACCAAACTTGTAAAGTTCGTTTTCGACATGACAACTTGTACTTCTCAACTTGCAACGGGTCCACCTGTATCCTTATTTAAATGACTTGTTTTTCCCTTCCCCTTCACAAATTATTCCGACATCAAATACAGTGAAAGCAGGGGTTATACTGTGGGGGATGGACATACAAAGCAACAAAAAATAATCATATGAATGCATTAGAAACAAATGCATGAAAGAAAACAAATATTTAAATACATATCTAAGGGTTCATTTTCCTAACATCAACTTATCTGAACTTTTCTGCTTGACTCATACATATACTAACTATTGCAAATGAGGGAAACCATGGGAATATTGGGCTTGGCTTACTTCACTTAATATAATTTTTCCAAGTCTTTCCATTTCCTAACAAATGGGGCAATGTCATTCTTTCTGATGGAGGCATAGAATTCCATTGTGTACATATACCACATTTTTTGATCCATTCATCCACTGAGGGGAATCTGGGTTGGTTCCATATCTTAGCTACAGTAAATAATGCTGCAATAAGCATAGTTGTGCTGGTAGCTTTAGTGTGGTCTTGTTTGTAAACATTTGGGTAAATGCCCAAAAGTGGGATTGCTGGGTCATAGGGGAGCTCTATGTGGAGTCTTTTGAGGAACCTCCATACTGCTTTCCAAAGTGGTTGAATGAGTTTACACTCCCACCAACAATGAAATAAGGTTCACTTCTGTACACATCCTCTCCAGCATCTGTTGTTATTAGAGTTCTTGATTTTTGCCATTCTAACTGAAGTAAGGTGGTATCTTAATGTTGTTTTGATTTGCATTTCTTTTATTGCTAGGGATGTTGAGCATTTCTTCATGTGTCTATTGGCCATCCTTCTTTCTTCTTCAGAGAATTTTCTCTTTAAGTCTTTAGCCCACTTTTTTATTGGGCAGTTGTTCCTTTGAGGCTTAGTTGTTGGGGGATTCCAGGTATATTTTAGATATGAGACCCCTATCCATTGTATGGCTAGTGAAGAACTTCTCCCAATCCGTAGGCTTTCTATTGATCTTGCTAGCTATGTCCTTGGCCATGCAGAAGCTCTGAAACTTCATGCAATCCCATTTATCCAAACTTTCTTTGATTTGTTGTGTTTCTGGGTTTCTATTAAGCAAATTTCGGGCTGAGCCAGGAGACCTAGGGTTTCTCTTATTCCACCCTGTAATGTTTTCAGAGTGTCTGCTTTGACTCCGAGTTCTTTAACCCATTTGGGGTTGATTCTGGTGCAGGGTGATATATAAGGATCTAGCTTAATTTTCTACAAGTAATTAACCAATTTTGCCAGCACCATTTACTGAAGAGGCTGTCTTTCTTCCATTGTAGTTTTTTAGCTCCCTTATCGAAGACTAGATAGCTATAGGTGTGTACGTTCATTTCTGGGTTTTCAATTCTATTCCATTGGTCCTGAGGTCTTTTCTTGTGCAAGTACCAAGCTGCTTTGATTGCTATGGCTTTATAGTAGAGTTTGAAATTTGGTATTGATATTCCTCCAACAGCGTTCTTTCTGTGGAGGAGCGTTTTTGCTATTCGGAGTCTTTCATTGTTGCATATGAATTTTTGGATTACCTCTTCTATTTCCTTGAAGAATAACATTTGAATTTTGATAGGTATCACATTGAATTTGTAAATAGCATTGGGAAGTATTGTCATTTTCACGATGTTAATCTTTCCAATCCAGGAACATGGGAGTTTTCCCAATTTTCTAAGTTCTGTTTTGATTTGTTTTTTCAAGTTTTTATAGTTTTCATCATAAAGGTCCTTCACTTCTTTGGTTAAGTTAATTCCTAGGTATTTTATTTCTTGTGGGGCTGTTACAAATGGTGTTTCTTTCCTAATTTCAGCCACACTTTTCTCATTGTTGGCATACATAAAATCCATTGATTTGGGGGGGTTAATTTTATACCCTGCTACTTTGTCAAAGTTTTTAATCAGCTTGAGTAATTTGGGAGTGGAGTCTATGGGATTCTTTAAATACAAGATCATGTCCTTTGCAAAGAGGGAGAGTTTCAATTCTTCCTTCCCTATTTGGATCCCCTTTATGTTTGCATCTTTTCTTATTGCTGTAGCTAGGCATTCTAATACTAGATTGAAGAAAAATAAACAGACTGGACAACTAGGTATTTCTACAAATTCTAATCAAATCTCAGCAGATTAAATACTTTATGGAATTCCTATTAAAATATTGCCTTGCAGACTGACTGTTTCTTCATACTACACCTATGTATATCTGTGTGTTTGTATGTGTATATTTGTGTGTGTTTGAATAAACTAATACAACAATGTAGCAGATAAAATATTAGTATGGCCTGTCCAAAGAAACATACATCCCATGGTTTCCCTAATTTTCAATAACTAATGTATGTCTGGGATAAACAGAAATGTTCAAAGCTATGTCCATTTGACCAGAAAGATAATGTTAACGGAAATGAACCCCAAGATAGGGACACAAGTGGTTATTTCTTTCTTGCTATTGTTTCTAACATACTTATAAATTGCAATGTGATTTTTTGTGTTTCTTTATAGGTTCCTCCCCCATACTATAACACCTGTTTTCACTGTATTTGATGCTGCTACATATTGTATACATGCTCCTCTAATTTGGGAAGGGGAAGGGAAAAACCAAAATGCTTAAATGGAATACAATTGACCCATTGTAACGATGTGATACACGAGACATTATGTTGAAAAATGAACTTTACAATTTAGGTTGGGGAAGAGGGGACGGGAATATACTTGTGGAGGTAGGAGGCAAGAGAGGTAGGGGGAAAATAAAGGTGGAGGTAACAATGCTTGTTCAGAAATGTACTCATTACATTGCTCATGTAAATGTGCACCCTCTGTACAGTATTTTTACAATAAAAATGTGTAAAAATGTTCTGAGATGGAAGAGTTTATTTCCTTTATTTTATTTTATAATACCGTGAACAAAGAAATCATTGCAAAACACTGATATGAAAGTATTTTGAATAAATGTATGCGTGTGTGCATGAGCACACAGCCACTTGGCATGCTCAGAATTGGAAATCTGGGCTTCAAGGTCTTGCTAGGCCTTTCCTTTCTCAATTGGGGAGCTACTCTATGAGTTACATCTCTATTCTTGGCCCTATGCTAGTTAATTAAAATTTTTGAAAAATAATCTCATGAATTTATTTTGCCCTGATTGACTTCCAACAGTTATCCACAAATATCCAGCTCCTGAGTAGATATCCCCAGTAGACACGATTACAGGTGTGACGAAGCACCACAAGGATTTCAGAATAATTTTAAAAGTAGAAGAAAATTTACTTCATGGGGGCCTGTTTTATTATCTCCTATTTTAAAGCATTTTTGTTGATTGAATGTGAATTTTTTTTCGTTTTGGGATTCTTAAAAGACAGTAAGTTTTAGTACTTTTCAAAAGGAAACATTGACTCATTATCTTTCTCACTGTGTGTCTTTGGGCCATGCACTTAGTGCCCTTAATTGCAATTTTTCCCAACACTAAAATGGAAATAACATTAAGATTATAGCAAATGTTGTCTTAAGAATTAAGGGAAATAAAACTTGTGAAATACTTAACCTAAACTTCTATGAATGAGCTTTGAGTTTAGCCAGTGCGTTTTTTAAAATACTAAATAGATTGCGATAAGCATTAGAAAAACTATTACATGTAGTGAGCAACCAGAAGTAATGTTATGTATTGACCATGCTCTTCTTCCAAGGAAGCCAGGTGGATAACTTCTTATGCTGTAAATCAAACTGGTTATCTTACGTCTTGGTATTGTAAAAATATCAGGAACAGAATGAATGAAGGTTGTTAACTGAGGTGAAGTCCATATGTAAATGTGAAAAATTGATAAAACAAAAGTATCTGAGCAATATATAGGGTTTTCCATCATAAGGAAGACCTAGAGGAATGAATTCTCTTTTTGATATCCTATCATAGGTCCTTAGAAAGATGAACTCTTTCCCCATTCTTGTAGCAGCAGCATCAGATGAGAGGAACTGTATTTTTTTGTTGTTTCCTTCAATTTATTCTTCAGTCCAAATCTGAACTACTTGAGATTGAAAGAAACCAAGGGAAATTAGACACGTACACTTTGGAATGAATAATCAAGGTAAAATAAATAAAATACATACAGCCTTGTAAAAGGTCTAACTAAATTGAATTACATATTCTCAAATGTAAATAGAGAATGATTTAAGCAATATCATGTTATTGATAATTGAAAAATGTTGAGTTGCTTAATTTTTTCCTTTCTACTACCTTAAATTATGTATTGATTTTGCATAGAAGATTAAAGATGAGATTAACAAGAAACTTGATTTAAAATGGACAAAAGTTCAGAATAGACATGTTTTCCTTAAATCCTTGAAGATCGACAGTGGGTTAACAAAATTGTACTTAATACAACTTCTATGCTGGCTTATTGCTTTGAGACCAGAAGTCATTAGGGAAATGTAATTCAAAATTACTATGATACTACTTCATTACTACTATAACTTTTATCAACAAAATCAAAGGAACCAGGTGCTGTGGTAAAGGCTTGTAATTCCAAGCACTTAGGAGGTTAGATTTAAGTCTAAGGCCAGTCTGGGGCGTGCTGCAGATAGTAAAAACTTGCCCATTATTATAAAAGGTAATAATGGTGAGAGTGTGGAGAAAAGGAATTTTTCTACATTCTTGGTCAAAATACAGGTTAGTATTCTCGTTGTAGAAAGTAGTATGCAGTTTTCTAAAGAGGCTGATATCTGAGGACCAGATTCAAAGCCAACCCAGGCAGAAAAATCTGTGAAAATCTTATCTCCAATAAACACCAGAAAACTGGAAGTGGTGCTGTAGCTCAAGTGGTAGACTGCTAGCCTTGAGCTGAAGCGCTGAGGGACAACGCCCAGGCCCTGAGTTCAAGCCCCACAACCGACAAAAAAAGAGAAATGCTAAGTTAATGTATCATCTTACCCACCAATAATGTAATTATTTCTCTCTCCGTAACTCGTAAATATATCTGTGGTTCATTGTTATTCACCTTATTCACAACAACAGCGAATATATAAATCAAAGTTTTGTTCAACTACAGACTAATAAAGCAACTCTGGTAATGTACAAATTTTTCACATTTCTGCCTTCCTTCTCTTCTCATATAAGAAAGCACTGACTAACACTATAAATATATTGTATTTATAAATTAAGGATCGGTGTTGTTGTTGTTTTCCAACCTGAAGCCTTCTTTTCCATGATTTTTGACATAAAATTTTGGGAGTTTTTTTATTGTTATGGGATTCCATCTAAAACAAAGCCATGTATATCGAGAAAGCCAATGATTTCAACTCAGAGTACTAAACAAAAGAGGGAGAAAATTAAGGTTAGATCTATATGTTAAGCACAAATACAGGCAATATCAGGATATTTTGAAATCATATAGCTTTACTTGATAAAGTGGCTCAAATATTAATCTTATCTACTTGGGCAACAAAGATTAGAGAATTCCAGTGCCAGACAAGCCCAGACAATAAAAAGAAGTTTCAGAAACTCTAACCGTTTGCTGGGTGCAATGTTTTCTTGCCTGTGTTAGGAGGACCGCAGTCCAATCAGTCCCAGGCATAGTGATACTACCTCAAAATAAGCAATCCAATTACAATCTGCAGGTATGGCACTAGTAGAGATGCTGTTTCACAAGTATAGGGTTTTTGGTTCAATCCTCCAGGACCGCTAGGAATTTAAGTGTGCGCCAGAGTAAGAATTTGGCATGTCTAAAATCAAGACTTCATACTTATTACCATCTTTGTGAGAACTTCAGATTCCTTATTTGGAAACTGAGCTGTTCAGTTAAGAGTGAATAGATGAATCTTATTATTTAAAATTTCATTTAACTGAAATTGGAAAGATTAATTTTTCAGACACTATTCACATTTGAGATTCATTAGCCACATATAGCCAGTGGGTAGTGTGTTAGACAATGCATATACAGAATATTTCCATTATCACATATGTTTCTGTTAGAACCGTTTTAGAGCATGTTTCTGCTTGTTAAGGGATGGTTCATGCTCATAAACTACATATGCTACATAGATGGTACTGAGACTGAAGGTCAGACCAGAAAGGCTAAACACACATGAAGTTAAGATATAGATATAAATTGTTCTACATAGGCACACTTATTTGTGAGGAGGAAGAGGATCAAACAGTCAATGTCAGCAGAATCAATGCTCTCAACTCTAGGAAAGAATAGGTGGAAATTTTAGCAATTCTTTGCAGCTTTGCTTCTGTGATTGAAATTGGCTGTGGTATTCTTAATGGTGATTTTGTTGTAAAATATACATGTGTAATTATCATATTAGCTCACAGAAGAATTAGTATTTGTGCTTTGTAAATGTCATTTGGTATTTATATGTGACATTTCAATTTCTTCTGGTACCATGGCTTCTGAGATTTTGCTTTGTTGTTCTTACAGCAGACATTTTTAAAAAAATAGTGGAAAAGTTAAGACTTCCTTGTGTTTTATAATCCCATTAGTACTCAGTAAGCTTAATAAACAGTGAGAATACAAGAACTATGTGAAGAAATTATATCTCCAATTAATTACTGGAGCAAAGAGAACTGGCTTTCCAGAATCTCCCCTTCAGAATTCAACAATGAGGTGGGAATAAGACAAGCAAAGACAGAGAAAGTAATTTGCACTGCAGTTGCTCTGCTGTCACAATGAACACCTGTTCTCATGCAATCTTTTTGAATCTCACAGTTAGCTTTTTTGTGGTTTTTATTAGTATGACAAAGATGACTGACTTTCCCAGATTTACAATTGGAAATGTGTGGGACACGTTCTGTTATCTATGGAATCTTCCTTAAAATTGTGCATCATTCACTTTGGTTCTCGGTGCCTTTTACATCCTTGTCACAAGTATCTATTTCTACAAATGGAGACGCTGGTTCATCATTTGCCTTTAAATGATTAAATAATGTGGATTTTGGAGGTTGTTTGATTTACTGTAGATGCAAAGTATTATGAGTAGGACCCTTTGGTCCATTTGGACGCTTCTTTGTAGAATTCTTATTGGGGTCCTTACTCATCGACTCATGTGTAAATAATTCCCCTCCCCATATTCCAGTATAATCCAGTACAGTGAGGCAATGCATTAGAAATTTAAAACATGCATATAACTCTTAAAATATACTTTCAAATATAATGACATAAATAAAAGGTTTTGTTTCTATTTTTTATCTTAGTATTATTGTCAAAGTGATGTACAAAAGGGTTCCAGTTACATAAGTAAGGTAGTGATAACATTTCTTATCTAACTTGTTACTCCCTCCCTCATTTTTCTTCCTTTTTCCCTCACTTTCCCAATCGCCTCCCCCAAGTTGTACAGATCATTTCCAACATATTGTTATGTTTGATTTCCTTTAAGTAAATATTTGTGCTGTTCCCATCTTGGAGCTCCACGAGGTAAACACTGGAACACCACAGTTAGAGCCCTCTATACATATTTTCCTACCATTTGGGGTCATATATTTGTTTGATTACTCATTTGTTTATTGCCAAAACTGGAGTTTGAATCCAGGGCCTGCACATTGTTCTCAGCTTTTCTTTTTCCTCAATTCTAGCCACAGCTCCATTTCTGGCATTTTGGTGGTTAAATGGGGGCTGGCTTTGAACCATGATCCTCAAATCTCAACCTTGTCAGTAGGATTGCAGGGGTGAGCCTACTTTATAATTTGACTTTTCATCTCATTATATCATGCATATATTTCCTATCCAAAAACATCCTTAGAAATTTCATACTGTTCTAAGAACATTACTTATAATGAGTACATGAGACTCCAGTGCTACTAAATTCCATAATTAATTGAACTGTCTCTATCCCTGAAAATCTTTGTTGTCTCAAAAATATTTAAATGGATCATCAAAGTACTTTTGGATTTTTCATTCTAATATCTATTTTTTTATAAATAGATTAGCATCTGCTAGTTGTTAGAAAGAACCAAATACAAACATTCTTCTTACAAAATGATCCACCTTAACTTGGCTCACCTGAAACAGTAGTTACTCCTCCCTGTGAAGTTATTCTTTTTCCCAGCATGCATTTCCATTTTTGTAACTTTTACACACCTTACCTACTATAATGCCTTGTCTAAAATCCCTCTTTCTATCATCCAGTTTTTGTACAAACCTTTTCCATTGTATTTCACTAAAAGGAAGGCATATTTCACTAATAGCAAATTAATGTCATCATTTCCATGGGTATTTCCATTTTAGCCTGGATCAGAACTTGATTCTAACAAGATTTTATTTTAATGGAAGAATCAGAGCATCAATTGAAAGCCTGAGAGTACCCTTATGAACAAATTTTATCATTCATTGCTTAATTTTCTTTTGGAATTTGAAGGCTAAAGATTATCAGCATATATATCTTCTGTTGTTACTGCATTTGATTCCCGTTCCCTGTATCTTGTATATACATTTTTCTAATGTGGGGAGGGGAAGGGAAATAACAAAATGCTGAAACAAGGATACAGGTTGACCAAATGTAACAATGAGATGTGCAATACACTATGTTGAAAATGAACTTCACAACTTCGGGGTAGGGGGAAAAAGGAGTTGGGAAAGTACAGAGGGAAGGAAATGTAGTGGGAAAACAAAGGAGGGCGTAACAATGCTCGACAGGAAATGTACTCATTACTTTACTGTAACCGTAACCCTGTAACACCTCTATACAGTATCTTTACAATAAAAATAGTTTTAAAAAGATTTCCAGCTCATACTCCCATGTTTAATTTGCTATACACCTTAAATGCTTCATATGGGTCAAAATGGGAAACAAAAAAGAAAGCAACTTTCAATATAGATTTCTACTGTTGTAACACTGAGATGCCAAATGCATTGCCAAGTGCACAGGAACACAGATTACAGACATTAACCTCTAGAATTCTGAGTTGTCTTCTTTGGCTTGAAATCTCTTAATTGTATTATATACAATACGCAGAAATGTCCTGAAAAAATATTCATAGATATAGAACAGTTTTACAAAAACAAGAAAATTTATACCAAGTCAAAAAGAGGAAACTAATACAAGAAAAATTTTATTCCTGTTTATATAAAGCTAGGATTGAACATGGGTCTACCAATAGTCTGAAGAAAAGCAATTATTTAAGTGATTTCTTATTATAAATATAGTAATATAATTACATACATGGTAAAATAGAACTTGATGATGAGCCATGAACTCTGGCTGGGGAATTCAAGAAAATCTTTCTTGCACAATGTCATGATACGTAGGAAGGGAGAAAACAAATATTCTGTAAAATGATGAAAAGCTTATGAAGTTCAGTAATCTCCAAATATTATGACCAAGGAATGTAAAGTATCAGGAACTAGGTAGCAGTAAATTGGAAAGTGAAATTGGAGAAATTGAAATGGCCATATAGCTTGGTGTTATGGCACTTTCTTAATATGTACAGGGCCCTGGGTTCAATCCCCAGCACTAAAAAGGAAGGAAGGAAAGAGACCTAGAAAGATTTGTCAGGTGGGCCCAGCACCATCATAGACTTTTTATTCTCTAGCCCATGATTCCATACTGTTGATTACACATTATTACTGCATGGGAGATTTTAACTTCAGTTGCCCAAGTCCCAGCCATTTTTAGTTGCGTGGGTACAGATCTATCAACTTCAGCTCATATGATTTCGGGGCACCAGTAAACACCCAGGACAGAGATATCATGAGAGCACATATGAGTCTAGAACTTGAAAAATGGTCTATGAACCTTTTATTTCTGCAGAAAAATAAATACACATGGTATGTTAACCTAAGTATGGATATAGATTAGTCTGAGTTTAAATGTACCCATATACCAGTTTTGCAACCTTGAGTAAATTACCTACCTCTATTTAAACCTCCATTTCCTGTTTTGGACATGGGAGCCAATGAGACTACCGTGCTAAGTTATTTCTAAAGTGTTTTCTGGCTATGCATTTTTAAATTTATTATAACTACCGTTAGTTGACTTGTTTATATAGTGCACATTTGCACCAGGTGCTGATGAGCAAAGCAGAAGAAGATGAAGTGTGCTGTCTTAGGTCTCTCGGGTACTTGATGTAATTCCTTACACTCCAAAATTTATGAAGTCAGAGTTGAAAACAGGGCAATTTTAAAACTTTTCTCTATGGAGCCTTAGCATTTTTCAATATCAGAAGGACTCCAGAAAGATGGAAAATTAAAATAGAGAAACTGGGGCTGGGAAGGTGGCTCAGTGGTAGAGTGTTGCCTTGCATGCATGAGGCCCTGGGTTCGGTTCCTCAGCACCACATAAGCAGAAAAAGCCAGAAGTGGGGCTGAGGGTCAAGTGGTAGAGCGCTACTCTACAGTTGAAGAGCTGAGTGACAGCTCCCGGGCCCAGAGTTCAGGCCCCACAACCACCAAAATAGAAAAGAAAAAGGGAAAAAAAGAGAAACCACAACAGTCCTTGTCAACTAGCTTACTGTTAGTCCTTTTGACCTATGATGGCAAATTACCAGACACTGAATCGGTTATAAACAACAAATTTATTTCTGCACTCTGGAGCCTGGAGGTCCAAGATTGCAATGCCAGGAGAGTCAGGATTTTTTTTTCTGAGTGATGCACTGTACTAAAGATCAGGAGTGAAATCTATTTGGTTTTGTTTACTTAAATCCCAGTCATGAAGGCTTGCCTCCATGACATAATTACCGTCCACATACACACAAAGGCCCACTTCTGTCTCAAACTGTGATCCTCTTACTTCTGCCTCTCTTATCAACATGTGTCACGTTTGTTTTAGGTGTTGATATTTTCACCATACCAAAATCAAGCCTCCGATACCTTCCAGAGTCTAAGTCATAAGTAGTTAGAATTATAGGCATGCACCACTATATGAAGCTCAATTTTTCTAAAAAGAAATCTTCAGTAGCTCTGCTAACAAAGAGATATTCACTCACTTATCTTTAGTCTGCAATTCTCTGCCTCTGGAACTTTTTTCTCATTGTTCTCCTCACTGAAGCCGGCAAGTTTGTGATAACTTCAGTATTGTTAATGCTTTCAAAATATTCCTTTTTAGTCTACATTCTTCATGCCTCATGATCTATATCATAGTGATTTTCCTTACCAAAAATGTTTGTCTCAGCCAGGAGAGGTGACTGATGCCTGCAATCCTGAGGAGCTGAGATGTAAAGACTTTAGTTGGAATCCAGCCAAATATTTTCTATCTAAAAGGAAACTGGGTGCCTCTTAATAACATAAAAAAAATTCATATTTGTTATAATAACATCTTAGAAATTCAAAGTTATTCATTTGATAACCTTAATAGAAACAAGGAATTAAACATGAATTTCTCTCAGGAAATCCAAGTCATTCATTACAACCCTAACTTATTTGGGGAGAGAGTTGAAATCTCGTTCAGAAAACATAACCATGTGCCATTGTTACCTTCTCCTTTCTGTCATTATCAAACATGCTTCAGAGGAAACAGACTTAAACAGATATGAGTCCTGGAATATATTGTAAATGCCAGCATTGAATGATCTCTCCATGGTAAAAAATTCTTCACAAATTTTCATGCTCCTGAACAACCCATCCTGTTGCTTTGCTCTGAGCCTGGATGAGTTTTCCCATTTGTCCTTCTATGGCATTCTTCTAGAGCAGGTGTGTGTCTTTTCCTTAATTTGGCCGATATGGAGTCTTATTTCCTCTTTCAAACATTCTGAGAAGCTATTGCCAGGCCACAAAAAGTAAGATAAAATTTTCATCCCATATTCTCCCCTCATAGATCTCCTGCCCTGAAAAACTGTTTACTGAACAAAATGGAACAATGATTGTTGAAAGAGCATTATCACACTAGTCATAACACCAGAGAGGAACAAGTAGAAGAATCATTATCTGCGTGTCACCAGTATCAATCGACCTACTGCTTCCATGTTTAAATGGGACAACTAATATATGTTTTTTCTAGCTGCCAGTGGCTCACACCAGCAATGCTAGCTACTCAGGAGACTGAGGTCTGAAGATTGTGGTTCAAAGAGAGCCCAGGATAGAAAGTTCATGAGATTCTTACCTCCAATTAACTACCAAAATGCTGAAAGTGGTACTGTGGCTCAAGGGGTAGAGTTCTAACCTTGAGCAAAACAGCTCAGGGACAGCATGCGGGCCAAAGAAACAGCACACACACAAAGATATATGCTTCTAGATTTCCTGATCATGTTCTTTTTCATAATATGAAGATTTTGTAAGTCAAATAATCTTGATGCCAATTAATAGCTATGCTGTCTTGGGCTTGTAATCCTCAACTTCATCTTCCTTGCCTGTACAATGAAGAAATTTTGCAAAACTGGTGCAGTGGGCGAATCCAGTCATAATGCATGTGTGTGAAAATGTAACCAGGTAAATTCAGGGGGTGAGGTTGGGAAAGATAAAGAAGAATGATCAAATTGGTGACCTCCTTAAAATGTACTCACAAACTGACATATTAAATGAAAGCTCCTCATAATAAAAAATAAAAATTAAAAAATTAATACTCTTTTGTTCACTATTTAGGTATAATTTTTTAAGTAGAAAAAAAGTAACCAGTGCATCAGTGCAATCCACACCTCTTAGGGCCAGATAGTGCATAACTGTTTCTTTTAAAGAATACAGGACAGAGAAGAGTGGAACAAATCATTTCCAGAATAAAACTGATCAACTCTACCCCAAAGTTACCATCAATAGTGATGTTGACATACACCCTTGATTTCATGCACTCAGAGCACATTTACCCCCATCCCCCAATCCTGGGTTTGAACTCAGTGCCAAGCTTCTGTCCCAGAGCTTCCCCTCACTCCACCCCTCAAAGCTATTGCTCTAACATTTGAGCCACAGCTCCAATTCTGGCTATTTTTGGTTAATTGGAGGTGAGTCTCATAGATTTTCCTGCCCAGGCTGGCTTCGAATCACAATCCTCAGATCTCAGGCGTGGAATATAGTTGTGAGCCACCATACCAGTGCATACTTTTGCACTGTAATTTTCCTCCCTGAAACCTCATAGCCACAATCTTAGGCGAAAAGATTCAGAGAGCCCCCAATTGAAGACCATTCTACAGAATGTTTTGTCTCCTAAAAAGGGAGAAATGCCATCTCTTTCCCTTTGGTGAAAATAATAGAAGTTAGATTATTATATGACAATAATAATAGATATTATTATAACTCACAATATGTATTCCCATCCCCATTGCTACCAGGCTAGTTTGTATAACTTACTTTGACAAATGACATGTAAGAAATGATGACACGTGTCTTTTCTGAGCTTTAGTCCTGTGGTTTTCACTCTTTTCTTCCCCTGGGAACCTCTGGCGGTCAGTGAATCCCAGAATCGACACCATGTTGATTGTCAGTGTGCCTGGAAGAGGCTTGGTAGCATGAGAGAGAATAATCAAAGTTGTAAGCTATTGAGTCATTGGGGTTGGTTTCCCACAGTAAAATTAAGCTCACATTGAAATCCCATTTCTAGGTAATCTAGGCCTCTTTTTCTTCACTCCTCTCCCGCCCCCTTCTCATGTCTTCCTGAATATTTTCTCTTCTACCAGCTTCTCTTCAGGTGACACCAATTCATGAGTCTCCTTATCCAAGAAACTGCTTTTGTGTTCCTATATTACTTTTTCTCCTAGGTGTTTCTTCACTTTGTTTTTCTGAGGTTTTCAGCCAGAAGCTTCCAAGTGTGATGGATCCTCAGATAAAATCCCTCTGCCCAGGCTGGGAAGGTGGCTCAGTGGTAAACTGCTTGCTTTGCATGCATGAGGTCCTAGGCTCGATTCCTCAGCACCACATAGGCAGGAAAAGTCAGAAGTGACACTGTGGCCCAAGTGGTAGAGCACTAGCCTTGAGCTGAAGAGCTGAGGGACAGTGCCCAAGCCCAGAGGCCCCACAACTAATCCGCCCAAAAAAAATCGCGCTGGCACATCTCCCTTGCTTACTTTCACTCTACTCATGTTGGTTTACTAGGAGTCCAGAATAAGATAAAGCTCCAGAAACGTTTTGGATAGAAAAAGAAACCACCACATGGGAAGAGATTGGGAGCTGAACAGAGGCAGGAGGGATCATGGCTTCAGCCTCAACTGTCTTCTGTTACCAGCGGTGAGTCTTTCCTCCAAAATCAATGTGGCGAATTCTGCAATTCGTATTGACTCATCCACATACACAGACCTAGTTAGCCATGCAGAATGACTTAAAATATGGATTTCCTATATCACAGAAATCTGTACCGGATAAAATGGGCAGAAAGAACTTCATTTAGGGCTGGGAAGGTGGCTCAGTGGTATAGCACTTGCCTTGCATTGCCTGAGGCCCTGGGTTCGATTCCTCAGCACCACATAAGCAAAAAGAAAAAAGCCGGAAGTGGCGCTGTGGCTCAAGTGGTAGAGCGCTAGCCTTGAGCTGAAGAGCTGAGGGACAGCGCCCAGGCCCAGAGTTCAGACCACACGACCGGACCCCCCCCCCCCCAAAAAAAAGAACTTCATTTAATCAGGTTCAATTCATATTCACATGCTTAAAATTTAACTGAGAATAAAATCAAATTCACCCAGCCTTCATAAATTCAAAATATCCAAGCAACTACATTTTATTCCTGAAGGGGTGGTGCTCTCAGAAAATAAGGAATTAGGGTTCAGGACACATGTCAGACACATTTCACTTCAGAATCAAGATTAAATTCATTAGCACAGGCTGCAAATTTGCTTACTCTCAGCATTGTAAACACATATCACTTTTTCTGGACTTAGTAAAAAAGATGGAAGAGTTTGATTTCCCTTCTCAATTTCAATCTTCACATTCACATTTTCTTCTAAGGAAGTCATTTATCTCACTCACCTGAAAATACAAAATATGTCTACATACGAGGGTCTTCTGGACATCTGGGAGCAAAATAGGAGGATTGAAACAGGCTACAGGAAACTTGATTATTCAGAAATAAAACATGTTTTTACTTCATAGCACAGCCTTGATAGCACAGGTAAGCTAGTTTGGAAGGGCTTGTCCTTTCCACGACTCAGGTGGGAATGTGCTTAAGTTGGAGGGGAGAAATGTCTTAGTTTTCAGAAAAAGGCAAAAGAATGGTGATGGCTTTTCTTCTCAGAAGAGAACCTTTAAATAGGATACATTTTTCTCTTCACAAAACACTTAAATATACAGTAGTCCCCTTCACTGTAATTTCCCCTTCTGTAGTTAGTTACCTGTGCTCAATTGTGGTCTGAAAAGATTAAATGGAAAACAATCTCATATTTTGAAAGAGACCACATTCACACAATACTTTTTTTGAGTTTTGTGGATGTAAGGTCTCACTGTAGATCTCTCTCATTATTTTCCTGCGTCAATATTGTTTCCTGGGATTACAGGTATGCACTTCCACACCCATTTCACATTACTTTTTTATAGTGTATTGTTACAATTCTTCTATTTTATTAGTTACTGTTATAATTGTCTTACTGTTCCTAATTTATAACTTAAGATTTATTGTAACTATGTTTGTCTGGGTAAAAGCATAAAATGGTCATGTTGGTATTTATAGGGTTGCTTCCAGAACTGATTGGGTATACTAAAATCTGCACAGGCTCCATTCCCATATATAAAATAGCATAATATGTCATACAATGTAAGTTACACTTTAAATTATGTCAATGTTATATATATTACAAACATATATGTAACAGTATGTAAATAGTTGCTATATTGAATATTTGGGGAACAATTTTTTTTCCTGAATATTTTAAATTTCTGGTTGGTTGAAGACCTAATGTGGAAATTCTGGATACTGAAGGTTAAGTCTATAAAGTACTTCATTGATTTCAGGTATCTACTTGGAATGTATGTCCAGAGGCTAAGCAGGAACTACAATAAGAACAAAAAGAAACTTGAACCTCTTATTTTGCCATAATTATTCACTAAATAAAATGTGGATAAATGTGATTCTCTAGCTCTTCCTCCTTCTCCTCCCCCTTCTCCTTCTCTCCCCCCTCCTCCTCTCCTCCTCCTTCTCCTCCTCCTCCTCCTCCTTCTCCTCCTCCTTCTTTTTCTTCTTTTTCTTCTTCTACTTGGGTCCAGTCATGGGGCCTGAACATTGGGCCTGGGAGAAGTCCCTCAGCTCTTCGGCTCAAAGCTAGCGTTCTACCACTTAAGCCACAGCACCACTTCTGGCTTTTTTCTTTTTGCTTATGTGGTGCTGAGGAATTGAACCCAGGGCCTCAGGCAAGCAAGGCAAGCACTTTACCACTGAGCCACCTTCCCTGCCCCTCTTATTCTTATTCTTCATCCTCTTTTCTCATTGCTGAAGATCCAGCGCAAGGCCTTGCACATGCTAGCCTTGGTGTCAAACACAATTCTACATCCCAATCCTTTAGACCTTCTAAAAAGACAGTTTGAGAATTTCACAATGTTTAATAAGCAACACTAATTTTCCCTTTCCTTTCTAGGCTCCAAAACAGGGAAATGTGTGTGTGTCAGCGGGAGATAAATAGGACAGTCATCTAGGGAACACTTTGCTGATTGTCATATTTTATTTTTTTGTTCAGCTGGCATTTAAAAATATATTAGCATATAATTTAAATACTATATTTAAAATTTATTCATGTGAACAAAGACCAACTAAATAATTTTTGTCGTTTATATGTATAAAGTTAAAAATTCTGTCTCTATAAGAATCTTATAAAACGTTCTTTGGACATGATTCCTACCATCTCCTTAGAGGCAAAGCTGAAGTCTATATATTAAATATTCTACTCATCATATGCAATAATTAGGAAGGATAACTCAAAAATCAATAGAAACAATGAAAAATATGTCAAACATGATAAAAAGGAAAATTACCGATCAAACAGATGCTTATCATCTTGACTGCTAGAGAACAACCATCTGAGAATGTGCAGAATTACAGAAAGGAGAATATATAAATTCAAAAGAAAGAGAAAACACTGAAAATATTGAAAGAGAAACATGCACCAATAGGTCATGCTTGTAGTCCTAGATGCTCACGGGGCTCATTAGTGGCTAAAAAAAAGCAAGAATAAACTAGATAATATCAACTGAAAACCTTTCATAATTCAAAGGACAGTATCACAAGAAGTGAAAACATATGCAATAGATAAAGGACACATACTTGCTAATGCTACAATGTAAGGCTACAATGATCCTGAGTCTTAAGTATTTTTATATCTTCTAATTGTATACAAATTATTTCTGAATAGGATATTTCTTTAAAGAACATATGTAAATTAATAGTCAATAGGAGGAGTATATGAAGTAAGCTCCTCTTTAGTATCTAAGAAAAAATAAAAAGAAAAGTCACTAATGTGACAATTATATTAAAAGACGAAACAAAATATACTAATGCATTTGTGGAGAAATTGATTTACTCCACACATCAGATCAATTTGTGTAATACTGCAATCATTTTAGCAAGCAAGGTTTCAAGTCTTCAAAAGGTCAAAGTGAATTGTATACGATCCAGCCATTACACTTCTATGTATGTATTAAAGAGAAGTAAAAAGCTTGTTTGGACAGGGAATGTAGTTCATTGACAGTGCACTGGAACAGTATATGGGAGACCTTGGAAATAATCCCCCAAAACAAATTTTGAAAAGACACACTATAGAGAATGTATGATGGACAAGTTCCTGTAAGTGAATTTTATATCTATTTTAATGTCTGTTCTAAAGTTTACAGAATTTCTATTTGAAGAAATGCAAGTTTGTGAAAATTACACTTGGAAAACCTCTGATTGTACAATTCACTTCCAAAGTAATAAAATGTATACAATGAAAGGGGATAATATATTGCATGTGAATTACATGTCAGCAAAAAACCTATTGTAAAAAATACTTCACACAAAACGCAGATTACCTAGAAAGATGTTTTGGTGTTGGTTAAAAACACTTTGTAAACTAGTTTTTAAAACAAAGATGTGATTTCTGTTTATTTTGAGTGTATACAGAGATAATTCACTCAAAAAGTGCATGTGATAACTGGAATACATACGAATTATGTATCTTTTATAAGTAATTTATAATCTTTTCTGGAAGAAACTTTTAGCAAATGAGAGAAGACACAAATCTATGCATCTGCTTTTTATGAAAACCATGTCTTACTTGCTCAATCCAATTGCTTTTCTCTACTTTTCTAGGAAAAACGTATTCTCAAGATAAGAGCCAATAGCAGTGAAAAGAAAAAAATCACAATCATCATGATTTATTTATGAAAATAAAAAATGAAATAAAACAATTTCACTTAAGGGACTTCAGTATTAGTGTTTATGAAGATGTTCCTGAATGCCAACCTCCATTGATTTTTTTTGGAATTTTAATTTCTACCAACATATGAAAACTAGAAGAAGAAAACAAATATAGTCTTAGAGCAAACCAACCTTGAAATAATTTTCTTAATTGTTTTGAAATTACAAAAGAATTGATAGCATTAAGCAAATGAACCTTTCCTTAGGAAATCATTTAAAAATGTTTATCACTTATTATAATTCAAATAACAAGCAAGAATAATTTTATATAATCATTACAAATGTCATCTTACTATTATCGTAAAATAGAATAAAAGGCCGGCCCCAATATATTACCTACGAATCATTATGCTTAATTCTTAATCATTACCTAAATACCTTAAACAATTTAAATAGTCATATTTTAACATAGACGTAAATATTCGATACTTTTTACTTAACATTTTCCAGGAGCATGCATTCATTTTTCTAAGAAATATTCACAGCATTTAAAAGATGCTTTGGTGAAATTAATGTGATACATTTTGTTGTTGTTTTTGTTGTTATTGTTTACAAGGCCTGGGCATTGTCCCTAGGCATTTTTATGTTCAAGGCCAGCAGTCTACATCTTGGAGAACAGAGCTAATTCCGGTTTTTGAGTGGTTAATTGGAGATAAGAATCTAACAAGTATTTTTCTGTTTGGGCTAGTTTTGAAAACAGTTCTAAGATCTCAGCCTCCAGAGTAGATATAGGCATGAGTTACTGGCACTTGGTTTGATTTTTTTTTAATTTTAATAATGTTTTAAGATTTTTGCTTCACTATAATGTACATTGTTCTACACATAAATTTATATATATGTATATATTTCTGATGACAAATTCTCTCTAAAAATGTATGTCTTTCTACACAGAAATATATATATGTACATATATGTACATATATATATATATATATATATATATATATATTTCTGAAGACAGACATCCTCTGAAAATTTTATTCTACTATTTTTTACCTTTTTCATTTCAAAGATATACAGTCTATTTTCCCAAGTTTCCTGTAGTAAAATAACTAATAATTCAATAGAAATTAGAGTTTTTTCTTTCAATGAAATTTTAGATATACACAAGATATTTTAGTAATGTTTATAAGTATATTTTTTGAAAAATTCTGTTTAAACTCTTAAATATTTGTGTGTAATCACAGGGAGAGAGGAAGTTAATTCATACTGGTTAGGAATTTGCAATGCTTCAAAAAATCTATTCAATAATTTGTTATAAGCACATTGTCAAGCTACCTGGTATGGCTTAGTTTTTTGTTTCCTTTTTTTTATTTTTCTTTCTTTTAATTTAATTTAATTTAATTTGTGAACATACTGTACAGAGGAGTTACAAATACATGGGCAGGATAACGCGTACATTTCTTACAAAGCATTGCAGCCTCCTCCTTTGTTTACCCTTCACATCCCTTCCCAGCCTCCCCCCTCCCCCCCCAATCCCAATCCTTCTCCTTCCCCCCCCTTCCCCACCCCCCACCAACGTTGTAAAGCTCGTTTTGGACATTACAACTTGTACTTCTTATTGTTGCAACAGGTCCACCTGTATCCTTAAACAAGTGGTTTTTCCCCATCTCCACAAGTTATACTGACATCAAATATAGTGAAAGCAGGGGTTATACTGTGGGGGAGGGACATACAAAGGAACAAAGAGATAATCTTATAAATGCGTTAGAAACACATGCATGAAAGAAAAAAAACATTAAAATACACATCTAAGGGTTCATTTTCCTGACATCACATTATCTGACCTTTTCCGCTTGACTCATATATATACTAACTAGATATTACAAATAACCGAAACCATGGGACCTATGATTCTTTGGGCCTGGCTTACTTCACTTAATATAATTTTTTCCAAGTTTTTCCATTTCCTAAGAAATGGGGCGATATAGTTCTTTCTGATGGAGGCATAGAATTCCATTGTGTATATATATCACATTTTCTTGATCCATTCACCTACTGAGGGGCATCTGGGTTGGTTCCATATCTTAGCTATGGTAAATAATGCTGCAATAAACATAGTTGTGCTATTAGCTTTAGTGTGGTCTTGTTTGTAAACATTTGGGTAAATGCCCCAAAATGGGATTGCTGGGTCATAGGGGAGTTCTATGTTAAGTCTTTTGAGGAACCTCCATACTGCTTTCCAAAGTGGTTGAACAAGTTTACATTCCCACCAACAATGAAGTAAGGTTCCTTTCTGTCCACATCCCCTCCAGCATCTGTTGTTGTTAGAGTTCTTGATTTTTGCCATTCTAACTGGAGTGAGGTGATATCTTAATGTTGTTTTGATTTGCATTTCTTTTATGGCTAGGGATGTTGAACATTTCTTCATGTGTCTATTGGCCATCCTTCTTTCTTCTTCTGAGAAGTTTCTCTTTAAGTCTTTCTCCCACTTATTTATTGGGCAGTTGTTTCTTTGAGGGTTTCTTTATTCAAATATTTAACGTGATTGCATGCACAGTGGTAACATTAAAATTATTAATCAAAATACAAATAATTGCAAAATCAAAGACACATATCAGACTTTCAATAATTAGCACTTATGATGGTAATAATAATAAAAATAATGACCACAATGTAGCCTGATAATGACAATGTTGTGATTGAAAAGGAAAAATTATTAGCCATCTTTGCAGCTAGCTTTCCCACATTGAATACATAGTTATAAACAGCATTGGATTACATACAATAACAAGAGGAGAGTTTCAATATCAAGAAACACAATCACATAAACTGGTGAGAGAGTAAAAACCCTAATGTCATTCTTGCAGTTTGTCTAATGTATATTCACTTTTCATCGTGGTATTGATTTTTTATAAATAAAATCATTTATTTACAAATGTTGATTATTCCACGTAGATAAAACATAATATGTTGAGTGCTTTCTGTTATCAACTGATCTTGTTTGTTCTAACCTTGAGAACTTAGGAGAAAGCCTTTCATTACCCAAACAGCCATTGGCTTAGTTGTATATCCCTAGAAGGTAACAACAAATGCCTCAAGCATGTCCACTCATTAGACAGAAATCCGTGGTCAGTTTTAGTTTCTCTCCAGTCCACTGGAGAAAATCTGTGCATAAATTTATGAAGAACACTTGACAACAAATAAAACAAAAGAGAAATTTAGATGGACTAAGTGTGATTAGTTCAAATAACATTCCCATATAGATACTATTCAATAACCAATGTTTTCTATGAAGACTTAGGGTCTATGTTAAAAGGGCAGAATGATGCAGGCTCCAGCCTCAGGATTATCTGAGGACTATGTTTGTGTATATGGAAAGCTCTTGGCATGCCGGGCTTGAGAGGGAACATGTTCTATCTCCCTATCTCAAAACACATGTCACAGACTCCTGGGAGCTAAGGAAGTAGCTCTTCTGCTTGCTTAAACATAGATGATCAGCTGGTCAAGCATTTTCCTGAGATTGGGGAAGTGGTTTCAGCTTTCTCTAAAATAGTTTAGATAATAATATACCAAGTCATTGTCTCATAGGTTAAGTAAAATGTACCTGTTGGAATTTTTTGTGAATGTCTCCTGACTAAATCTTGGCAAAGATAATGCTTGCTTGTCTTTAAATACCCACTAACAATAAAGCACAGCATTCAGTGGCAATTGCTGTTTGCACTCTGCATCCCCTGTGTCCTGGTGATTTTGTGACCCTTACCCGGGACCCCAACGCCTTAGACATATTGACAGTATCTTCTTCAATACATCTGTAAACACATGACACAATTTACATAATAACACTTACATATCTGTAGTTGCCTTAAAAGAACACAGGCCTTAGAGCCAGGAGGTAAAATTTATTTTTATTTCTGCATGAAAAAATTTGAGATTTTATACCAAAAAACTGGATTTGACTCTTTTCTTATTTGTAAGCTAAGGTGGAAAATGTAAGGACTCTTCACTTTCTTTTTTCTTGCTCTAGAAGTCAATAAATACATTCTTCAATATTTCTGGTAGATTACATCCATTTACAGATGAGAAATGTAAGGCCAACAGTCAATGTAATGAATAAATAATGATACTAGAATTTGTGTCTGAGCTCTTCACTCTGTGTGCTTATAAGGAGTAGTAATTTGGTGGTGGAGAGGACCAGTATGAAAAAAACTATGGGGCAAAAACATACTTGTTAAAGGTTGTTTAATATTAGGTGACCAGTGATGATTACATGAAACAGGCTGGTGTCAGGGGTATAAAAAGGAGTACATAGAAATCATATTAGTGACAGAAACTGAGAAAATCTTGATCATTCATATAATCTAATGGGAGGGAGTAGATGGGTAAGAATAAATCTAAAGTGTTCTACAGCCATGGCCTGGCAACTGTGTTAGTGATATTCTTGGTGATAAAGATTACAGAAGGAAGTGATGGATTTAGGGGAAAAAACTCACTGAGAGTTCTGAGTTTATATTAAACTGTTGCAAAGATAGGTCTGTTTAGACACCATCAAAATATTCATGACCGTGAATATGAAAAAGAATAATAAAATCGGGGGCATTATTAAAGGGAAGAGGAAAAGGAAAGTTCTGACACAAGTGCGAGCAATATGAGCACCAGTGTGGACAAGATTGGAACAAAGAGATAAAGAAGGAAACAAGAAAGTAATAAACACAGATTTATACAAGTAAAGAAAGGAAAGAATTTGCCAGAAGAAAAGGTCAAAACTCTTACAGAGGTATTGAAGGAAATATGCTATTTGGATTTGAAAATTAAAAGGGCAGAGACAAGTTCAATGAGAACAGAGTTTTGGTAAAATGGTAGAGATATGTCATATTGATGAAATTTTGAGATATGAATTTGAAGCCATAAAATTCTGGATCCAGGAATTCAAGAGATCCTGTTGATTTTAAATGTTGGGAACAAATGCTTTTATCCTATCCTTAGAAGAATTATACTGATGTAACTGACATGAACTTTAATTAGATGTATTCTGTTAATAGTTTTGAAGCCTTTTTTAGCCAGGAGATTATAGATTGAACTAAAACACAGACAGGACTCATTTGTCCTACAGTTCCAATGAGTTACCCATGTATCCACATCAATTTGGGATTTCATTGAAATATCTGTATATATGTTTAGATATCTTATCAGACTATCCATTAAAAATGTAGGACAAGTAACACCAAATATTAGGTTGAAAATATACTAATGTTACTCAAGACACCTCAAATTGATTCTTCTTTAGCCACTGAGTCATCATAATTGCCAAATACTGTATTTCAATCTAGTTCTTTTCAGGGATATTTCCATTCTGAAATAACCCTGCCAATCAACTTTCCACAAATTCTTTTTTTTTTTTTTTTTGTCGATCGTAGGGCTTGAACTCTGGGCCTGGGCGCTGTCCCTGTGCTCTGCAGCACAAGGCGAGCGCTCTACCACTTGAGCCACAGCACTACTTCCCACAAAATCTTATATGTAGGAAGTGCACTTATAAATTTCAAACTTTTATTGAATGGAAGAGTTCAGACAGTACCCTCACTACTAGGATTAAATGCCTAAAAAGATAAGGCATTTTGCTCTAATGCCTTTCTTTCTTTTTTTCATATACATTGGCAAGTAGGGAAGGATTCTAATGCAACAATAATACAATGGTGACTTGTATTAACACAGCATTCAGGATCTAGTTTTAATTTGGATACTTACTAATTAGCTCCAAAGTTTGTGGATATTTATAGTTCTCGTGGGTAATCTAATGTGCTCCAAGAAAATGTCCCTAAGGAGCCTTTCAATTATAATATGTCTGTTTGCCTCCAAATGCTTTAAATTGTACACCCGCTAATGTGGGCATAAGGTTACACTGTTGAACTTTCCCCTTCAGATAGTGAGTATGACCCTATTGCTTAACATGGAGAAAGTACCTTCTTACATAGACTGGACATGTGCAAACAAGAAGTGGTACGTGAAAAATGTTCTTAGCAGTTTGTACAGATGAAATGGAAATAGAGCAACTGTGAACTCAGAACGAAAGTGGAAAAGAAGAAAAAGGAATAAAGAAGAATGTGCCAAGGAAATGCTGAAGTGCAATTTCAAATAATGTGCTCAGGTGTGAGGGTGTGTTCAAAGTACAGCCAGGCAATGTAGTTCGATAACATAGGGGAAAAAAAAACTACTTTAAACCATTCTGGGATAATCATACAAGTAGAAGCCTCTAACTCTGACTCTCAAATCAACCACATATCATCAATTTAAGGAGTATTTTCCAAGAGCAAAGTGAGAAAAAGAGGGCACATCACAGTTAGTGTTCTGATTGAAGTAATGACAATCATATTAATTTTCTTAAAATTTTCATTGATTTTGGAGCATTAAAGTGGGAAAAAGCCAAGTAAATATTTTTTCAAGAACCTAAATTAAGTGGGGGTATGCTATTGGTCTCTTTTTAACTTGGAAGTTAAAGATTATGCCTTTTTTAAATTGTGGAAATAGTGAAAAGAGGGTATACAATTACATGGACAAGGTAATAAATGCATTCATTTTTTTTTGGGGGGGTGTCCAGGAATGGGGCCTGAACTATGGGCCTGGGTGCTGTCCCTCAACCCTTCATCTCAAGGCTAATGCTCTACGAATTGAGCCACAGTGCCACTTCCCGCTTTTTTTTCTTTTGGCTTATATGGTGCTGAGGAATCTAACCGAGGGTCTCATGCATGCAAGGCAAGCACTCTACCACTGAGCAAACTTTCCAGCCCAGGAGTACTTTTCTTATCAAGCATTGTTGCCTCCTCCATTGTTTCCCCTTCCCATCCCTTGCCATCACCCCCTCCCCCACGACACACCTCCACGCCCATCCCCACCACCCTCGCCCACCCCCTGCCCCTCAGTCAAAGTTGTTAGGTTCATTTTTTGACTTAATGTCTTGTACATCTCATTGTTGCAATTGGTCCCCCTGTATCCCTATTTAAACAATTTTCCTTTTCACTTCCCATCCACAAAGTATACCAACATCAAATACAGGGAGAACAGGGGTTATACCGTGCAGTAGGGCTGTACAAAGCAACAAAAAATATCATCTTATATATATGTTAAAAATAATCGCAAGGAAGAAAAACCATTTGAATCCTTATCTTGGGGTTTATTTAGCCTAAAATTTATTTATCTGAACTTTTCTGCTTCTCTCATACATATACTAGATATTGCAAATAAGGGGAACCATGAGAACTATGTTTCTTTGGGCCTAGATTACTTCACTCAATATAATTTTTTCCAAGTCTTTCCATTTCCTAAAAAATGAGGCCATGCCATTCTTTCTGATGGAGGCATAGACTTTCATTGTGTATATATACCACATTTTCTTGACCATTCATCTACTGAGGGGCTTCTGGGTTGGTTCCGTATCTTAGATATGGTAAATAATGTTGCAGTAAACACAGTTTTGCTCCTAGATTTAGTGTGGTCTTGTTTGTGATCATTTGGGTAAATGCCCAAATATGGGATTGCTGGGTCATAGGGGAGCTCTTTGTGGAGTCTTTTGAAGAACCTCCATACTACTTTCAAAAGTGGTTGAACAAATTTACACTCCCACAAACAATGCAGTAAAGATCCCTTCAGCCCACATCCCCTCCAGCATCTGTTGTTATTACAGTTCTTGATTTTAGCCATTCTAACTGGAGTGAGGTGGTATCTCCATGTTGTTTTGATTTGCACTTCCTTTATGGCTTGGGAAAGTGAGCATTTCTTCATGTGTCTATAGGGCATCCTTCTTGCTTCTTCAGAGAAGTGTCTCTTTAATCCTTTAGCCCACGTATTAATTGGGAAGTTGTTCCTTTGCGGATTTGTTGTTGTGGGATTTAATTTTTTGAGGTCCAGGTATATTTTAGATATGAGACGGTTGACCATTGTATGGCTAGTGAAGATCTTCTCCCAATCCGTGGGTTTTCTATTGATCTTGCTAGCTATGTCCTTTGCCATGCAGATGCTTCAGGAGTCACATCTTGCCCATAAAAACAAACACATTTTCAATGTTAAAGGCTGCAGCAAAATCTATCAAGCAAATGGCCCCCATACACAGGCGGGTGTTGCAATCCTAATATCAGATAAAATAGACTTCAAACTAAAATTCGTGAGAAAAGACAAAGAAGGTTGCTACATACAAATTAAGGAATCTTTCCTTCAGGAGGATATTAGAATTCTAAATATCTATTCGCCAAACAATGGAGCACCCAAATTTATCCAAGAAACACTACTTTCCCTCAAATCCCATATAGATCCAAAGACATTAATTGTTGGGGATTTTAACACACCACTCTCCCCACTAGATAGATCAACTCGGCAAAAACTCAACAGAGAAACTGCAGATCTAAACAACTGCATAGATCAACTAGAGTTAACAGATATCTACCAAATATTTCACCCAGCAGCATCAGAATACACGTTCTTCTGAGCAGCACATGGAACATTTTCTAAATCAGACCACATTTTAGGCCACAAAGCAAACATGTCGAAATTCAGAAACATTGAAGTTATACCTTGCATTCTCTCTGACCACAAGGGAATAAAATTAGAACTCAACACCAAAAGCCTCCAAAGAAAGTCCAGTAACACATGGAGGCTGAACAACACACTGCTGAATCACAAGTGGGTCATGGAAGAGATTAGAAAGGAAATTCAAATATTCATCCTATTCAACAAAAATTAGCACACAAATTACCAGCTCCTCTCGGACAGAGCAAAGGCAGTACTCAGAGGCAAGTTTATAGCTCTGAGCTCCTACATCAACAAATTGGAGAGATCTGAAACCAACAATTTAATGAGACATCTGAACCTCCTTGAAAAAGAGCAGCAAGATAAACCCCAATGCAGTAGACAGAAAGAAATAATTAAAATTAAATCAGAATTAAATGAAATAGAATCCAAAAAACTATAGAAAGAATCAACAAAACAAAGAGTTGGTTCTTCGAAAAAATTAACAAAATTGACAGACCCTTAGCAAATCTTATCAGAAAAAGAAGAGAACACATCCAAATTAATAAACTCAGAGATGAGAATGGAAACATCACCACGGAAACAATCAAAATTCAGAACATTATAAGGGAATACTTCTCAAAACTTTATGCTCATAAGTTGGAGAACTTGACCGAAATGGATCTTTTCCTAGTAAATATTGACAAGCCAAAACTAAACCAAGTTGAGTTAAACCAGCTTAACAGGCCCATATCAAGCATTGAAATAGTAACAGGAATAAGAGACCTCTAAGCTAAGAAAAGTCCATGACCAGATGGGTTTACAGCGGAATTCTACAAGGCCTTCAAAGCAGAGCTCACACCAATACTCCTCCAACTCTTCAATGAAATTGAAAGAGAATGTTCACTACCAAACACATTCTATGAATGCATCATAACCCTCATCCCAAAACCAAGCAGGGACTCATCAAAGAAGGAGAACTATAGACCCATCTCGTTGATGAACATTAATGCAGAGTGTCTCCTTTGACTCTGAGGATTTTTATCCATTGGGAGTTGATTCTGGTGAAGGGTGATATCGAAGGATATAGGTTTTATTTTCTACAAGTTGTTAACCAATTTTGCCAGCACCATTTACTGAAGAGGCTGTCTTTCTTCCATCCTAATTTTTACCTCCATTATGGAAGATTAGATGGCTATAGAGCTGTGGGTCCATTTCTGGGTTTTCAATTCTCTTCCATTTGTTCTGAAGTCTGTTCTTGTGCCACTACTAAGCTCCTTTGTTTAATATGGCTTTGTAGTAGAGTTTGCAATTTGGTATTGATATTCCTCCAACACAGTTCTTTTTGTTAAGCATCAGTTTTGCTATTCGGGGTCTTTAATTGTTCCATATGAATTTTTGGATTGACTCTTCTATTTCCTTGAATAATAAGGCTGGAATATTCATAGGTATCATATTGAATTTGCAGATAGCTTTGGAAAGTATTGCCATTTTCACAATGTTGATCCTTCTAATCCAGGATCATGGGAGGTTTTTCCACTTTCTAAGTTCTGTTTTGATTTCCTTTTTCAGGTTTTTAAATTTTTCATCATAGTGATCCTTCACTTCTGTGGTTAAGTTAATTCCTAGGTGAAGTGCCCAGATCTCAGATGCCACCTCACAGACTACCAGAGACCACGATCAATGCAAACAGCAAAGAGTCGTTTATTGCAAGCTAGAGCTTGGTTCTCTGCACACTCGGTAACCAGTGACGCTAAGAGTTCCTGAGTACAAAATTAAAACTTAGCACAGCTTTTATAGTATCAAACAATCAAGTTTAGGGAGTTTCACACAAGCGAGTTCACAAGTTCAGAGGGTTTCCAAACAAGCAAGTTCACATTTTCAGGGGTTTTAAGTCCACCCTGATGGCACTACCATTTTTCTGATGGAACAATTAGGCAACTGGTCTGTTCCTTAAGGGTGGGCAGGGTTGGTGGCAGCCTGCGGTTTTTTGAGAACTGTTCCTCTTTTGAGGGTATTCTGAGGGCAGCACAGCTACAGGTTGTTGACTTAATCTTAAAATGCAGTTTCTGTAGATCTTCAGTCCATCCTCTTCTAGAGCATCGGGAACCAATCATGGTCCCCTAATTGGCACAGTCTTTTATATTTACAGTTTGGTATTGGGATCTCAGAACTAAGAGATGGACTGCACTGATCTCTTTTCTTACAAGGTCCAATTGTGAGTAAAAAAATAACAGTACCAAAGGTCCTTATATTTTTTAAACATTTTAAGACGTCCTTTTTTATTTATTTTTTATCCAAAGGATACCAATTTTTTTCCCAATTTTTCCCCCAAGGTTTCCTTTACTACCCTGCTCTTCTTTACAATTCCTCGAGCTTCTTTGTGGCTAGAGTGTAAAACTGCCCATTTTTTCCTCTTGCTTGTGGAACCAAGTTATCTCAGAACAGCCTCAAAACACCACTGCGATGGAGAATTTTGCTAGATTTTAAAGCTAAGAGCAGAGCTGTGTCTTATCCTTTTACTACCTGCATTGATAACACACTCAGATTATTACCATACCAGAGCCAAACTAGGCTGTGAGTATAGAGTAGATTTCCAGTGACTATGCACTGAAGTGCCTATGGCAAGCAAGCCAGTGATATCCTTTCTCCCAATATCTACTGTGGGAATAGAGAGGGTTTTTGGATATCACCCAAAATAATGTCCCACAAGATCTTAGTTTAAGCAGCTTTTAACCGGGTTGAGTCTCAAGTGATTGAACCCGGAAGGAGTTCAGACTACTTTTCCATGGTGGAGGTGGTCTGAGTGATGATATAGATTTCTTCCAGGTGACTGTCAGCTGGTCTTCAAACTTTACCCATTAGGGTGTGCAGCTGCAGCAGCAGGTCTCTCAGTGGCTCCAAGGTACTGTCACAGCTCATGCTGGACTGCAAATTCCTACACAGACTGGTTAAGGATACATTGCATAGACTTGGGAGGCTTTGGCCCTGTTGGATATTAAGACTGTTTAGCCAATAGCCCAGGATAATTTACCAAAATGACATTTTTTTTTACTAACCATATATTTTTGTAAACAAACACAAAAGGCTTAATCTTGTAACCATCTCCAACAGATGCAGTCTGAACACTTGCACACCTGTTAACACTATTCTTTATGCTTATTTTTTTTAAATAATTATTTTATCTATTTTGCCTCGTTTTTCCAAAACTTACTCTGGACTCTTGATCTTAAAAAGGGATTGATGGGACCCAGCGCGACAGCAGCTGGAGGGCCTAGGAGGTGGGGAGGTGGGTCCTGTCCTCACCATGAGGCTGCAGCAGGCGCCGGTGTCCAGGAAGGTATTCATTCAGTGCGACTACAGCAGTGGCACACGCTGTCAGTTCCGGACCAAGTTTCCTGCAGAGTTGGAGAACAGGATTGATAGGCAGCAAGTTGAAGAAACAGTTCAAACTCTAAATAATCTTTATGCAGAAGCAGAGAAGCTTGGGAGCCAGTCATATCTTGAAGGCTTTTTGGCTTGTTTGACAGCATATACCATCTTCTTGTGTATGGAAACCCATTATGAGAATGTTCTCATAATGAAGAAAGTCTCCAAATATATTCAAGAACAGAATGAGAAGATATATGCTCCCCAAGGCCTCCTCCTGACTGACCCCATTGAGAGAGGACTTCGAGTTATTGAAATTACCATTTATGAAGACAGAGTTTTGAGCACTGGAAGATAAGCCATAGAATTAAAGATCCCACCTCCAGCTGGAACCCTCATCTGTCCATGGGCCGATCACAGAGTGTCCCTACCTCCTCTCCAGAGCATCATTCCTTTGTATCTGCTTCCAGAGCCATGGTGCCATTTACTAACTTTCTAAAATTCCACACCTGATTTGATTTCTAGTCACTCAGCATCCACTTTGTGTCTCCAAATTGTATAGGACTTGTCATCTTTGATTAGCTTCTGAGAAAATACAATGAAGCATTTCACTTTTTTAAATTCAGTCATTTAATAACGTATGCAGTTAGAGGGCCTAATACAAAGTTTGTTTCTTACCTGCCACCAGGTAAAAAATTGCCATTGGTTCTCTTCATTCCTTGAGCCAGTTTCCCTGGTAGCTTTATACTGCAAGAAGTCAAATATTAGCCAAAATTCAGATTAATAAAAAGCTTTTCTCTAGGTGAGGGGTGTATTATGTTTGTGGTTTTGCCAATGCATCTCCCAGATTTCAGAGAACTATCATTTCTGCCATGTTTCATATCTTAAGATTTATTTCTGCTATTCAGTTTCTCAAGCCGAAGCTCAATGAAAAAAGAAGTATAATGTTGTTTGTTTTATTACAGCAATTATCGCTCATAAAATCAATATTTAATGCAATGGTCATTCTTTTCTTGGGAGACTTAGGTTTATTTGCATTACCTTTGGATGTGGGAAGATGTGGTTTGTGTTGCTTGTTCATTTACACAAATAAGCACAATGAAGTGGATGCTAATTTGTTAACCACATAAAGGTTGCACTAAACAGCAATTCACTCAGATGGGGACTCGGGAATTCTCCCACAGACCCCGTGGCAGCCCTATAGCTTGTCCTACAAGACTCTTTGCCAACCAGAATACAGATCCCGCGGGAAACCAGAATTACAGATACAGAATCTGCAGGCGACCAAAAACAGAGAACGGTAATGACTCAACTTACTTGTCGGGTTTTTCACGACTCCATGCTTTGGGGTCTGGGTGAGTTTATGGGGGGCATCACGGATGAGCCCCCAGAAGAAGTGCCCATATTTTGGATGCCCCCTAACAGACCACCATAGACCATGATCAATGCAAAATTTTGTTGAGATCTTTTGCTTCAATGTTCATCAAAGAAATGGGTCTATACTTCTCTTTAATTGATGAGTCCCTGCCCAGTTTTGGGATGAGGGTTATGATGGCTTCATAGAATGAGTTTGGTAGTGAAATTTCTCTTTCAATTTCATTGAAGATTTGAAGGAGTATTGGTGTGAGCTCTGCTTTGAAGGCCTTGTAGAATTCCACTGTAAATCCATCTGATTCTGGGCTTTTCTTGGATGGGAGGTCTCTTATTGCTGTTTCTATTTCAATGCTTTATATTGACCTTTTAAGATGGTTCAACTGATCTTGGTTTAGTTTCAGCATGTCAATATTTGCTAGGAAATGGTCCATTTCTGCCAAGTTCTCAACCTTCTAAGCATAAAGTTTTGAGAAGTATTCCCTTATAGTGTTCTGAATCTTGGTACTTTCTGTGGTGAAGTTTCCATTCTCATCTTTGAATTTATTTATTTAGCTGTGCTCTATTCTTTTTCTAAGTTTTGCTAAAGGTCTGTCTATTTTGTTAATTTAATTGAAGAATCAACTCTTTGTTGTGTTGATTCTTTGTATTGTTTTTTAGATTCTAATTCGTTTAATTCTGATTTAATTTAATGATTTCTTTCCGACTACTGGATTGGGGTTTATTTTGCTGCTCTTTTTCAAGGAGGTTCAGATCTGTCTAAATTTTTGATTTCAGCCCTCTCCAATTTGTTGATGTAGGAAATCAGAGCTATAAAATTGCCTCTGAGTACTGCCTTTGCTTTGTCCCAGAGGAGCTGGTAATTTTTGTGTTCATTTTTGTTGAATATCATGAACATTTGAATTTCTTTCTAATCTACTCCGTGACCAATTGGTGATTCAATAGTGTGTTGTTCACCATCCAAATGTTACAGGACTTTCTTTGGTGGCTTTTGGTGTTGAGTTCTAAATTTATTCCCTTGTGTTCTTAGTAATGCAAGGTATAACTTCAATATTTCTCAAATTGGACAGGTTTGCTTTGGACCTAAAATGTGGTCTATTTGGAAAATGTTCTGTGTGGTGCTGAGAAAAACCTGTATTCTGATACTTCTGGGAGAAATATTAGGTAACTGTCTGTTAAATCTAGTTGTTTAGATTTGTGGTTTCTTTGTTGAGTTTTTGTCAGTTTGATCTATGAAGTGAGGATAGGGGTGGGATAAAGTTCCCAACAATTAATGTCTTTGGATCTATGTGAAAATTGAGGGAATGTAGTGTTTCTTGGTTAAATTTGGGTGCTCCGTGGTTTGGTGAATAGAGATGTAGAATTGTAATATTCTCCTGAAGGAGCTATCCCTTAATTAGTATGTAGCGACATTTTTTATCTATTCTCACTATTTTAATTTGAAGTCTATTTCATGTGATATTAGGATTGCAATTCCCACCAGTTTATGGGAGCCATTTGCCTGGTAGATTTTGTTCCAGCGTTTCGCTTTCAAAATGTGTTTTTTTATGGACAGTTCTGACTTCTGAATGCAGCAGATAGAAGGATCCTCCTTTTTAACCCAACTAGACAGTCTATGTCACTTAATTGGAGAGTTAAGTCCAGAGTTAGGAATGAGAGGTGTTTGAGAGTTCCTGCATAGTTATCCACATTCTTGGGAGCTTCAGTGACTGGATTCTTCCTATGGTTGTTGGATTCTCAGTTTGGGTGCAGTTTCTTGGACTTTATTGTGGTCTTGTTGATTTTCTATGTGTAGCCATCTTTAAGTATCTTTTATAGAGTTGGCTTGGTGGAGATATATTGTTTCAGTTTTTCTTTGCTATGGAAGGTTTTTATTTCACCTTCGGTTATGAAGGAGAGTTTAGTTGGTTACACTGTTCTTGATTGATAGTTGTCTTTAGAGTATGGCCTCAATCATTGCAGGCTCTTCTTGCTTTAATTGTCTTGCTGCAATATATGAGGTGATTCTAATTGGTTTTCCTTTATAAGTGGTTGACTTTTACTCCTTGACAGCGTTAAGGAACTTTTCCTTTGTCTGAACTGATCCCGTGCAGATTATAATGTCATGGTGGGATATCCTATCCTTGTCTGTTCTATTTGGGGTTCTAAAAGCTTCTTGTATCTGAATAGGCCTATCTTTTTGCATGTTTGGGAAATTCTCTTCTAGGATCCTATTAACCAATTTTCCTAGACCATTAAGTTCTGTTTCTATGTGATCCTCCACACCCATTATTCTCAGATTAGGCCTTCAGATGGTGTCTTCCAAATGGTGAATAGATGTATCATATTATTTGGATTTGTCTTGGATAGTTGTATGTTCTTTATAATAACCTGGCTGTCCTCACTCCCTCAGATTCAATGTTCTGCATGGTCTAACCTACTGTCAAGATTTTCTACTTCGTTTTTTTTTTCTTTCTTTTCCTTCTAATTGGTTGGCGTTAATGGCTTCAAATTCTTCGTTGGAGCTTTGTTTTCAATCTTGTATGAATTTCTTTACTTCCTTCATTTTGTGCTCAGTGTTTATTCTAAAATCACTTAGTTGATTGGTTATTATTTCCTTGAACTCCCATTCCTTCTGTTGGGCTCCATTCTGCATTCCCTTTGTGATTTACCTGAATTCTTTCAGCTGTCTGTTTATAGATTCCATGAAAATATTTGTGTATTCTCATCCCCTCTCACAATTCCTGTATAACTCTTTGATTAGCTTCCTCACGTTCACACAATTCCTGTATTTTTTTGACTGTTCTCAGCTTGCTCACACAATTCCTTTATTTCTCATTGACTGTTCTCAACCTGCTCACGCAATTCTTGTATCACTCTTTGAGTAGTTCCTCATGCTCATGAGATTCCTGTATTGATCTTTGGTTTGTCTCCTCTATCTTCCTATCATGCTCATCCTGAGACTTTTACAAGTTTTCAATCATTTCGTTCACCATGTTTAGCAGTAGTATTTATAGAGCTTTTTGGGAACTCTCCTCTGGATTATTCTTTAACTCTTCTGTCAATTGATTATCACGAATGGGAGTTGAGATACCCTGATTTGCCATTTTTCTTGTGTTTTTCTGTCTTGTTCTGTCCGTTTGGTATGAAAGTAACATTGTGTGCTAGAATAGTATTTTAAAGCAAACATCAACCACAGTCCTGTATTTGCACAGTCAAAATAGCTGCAGATAAATTGTAGTTCAACAGATACAATCAATTCAAAAAAGTATGGATTAATAGGCTTTGAACAGCAGAGAAGAATTTGGCAATCCAGAAATTATTAGGTTTAGGGAAATATGTGGGAGAAATAGGCTGAGATGTATGTGGAAAGGTAAAAGGAGAGTGAATTTAATAAACTCCTAATTTCAGGGAGGGAAAAGGATTGGACAGAATGTTAGGAGAGAGATTAAAAAAAAAAACAAGAAAAAATGGAAAAAGAACAATTGAAATTTAAAAAGTGAAACTCAAAATCATGTAAATGTAAAGAAATATTGAGAGAAGATAAGGGTAAGATGAGAGGAGGGGAGGAACAGAAAGGAAATATGAAAAAATAAAAAATAAAAATCCTTAAAATTAGTTACTTGAAAATTATATAGGTATAAAGAGATAATCTGCTATTAAAGAATTTAAGCCTAAGAGTTTGTGAATAGAGTAATACATTTCTGGATTATGTGTGTACCCAATTGGGGATAACATATAATAATCAATGAAGGTGATATATCTGCGGCTGCGCAAAACAGCAATTAAGGCATGCAAAACAGAAAGAGAAAAAATGAAAAGAATGAAAAAGAAGGGGAAATAAGCTACATAAAATATAATTTCACTCTTTCTTGTCTACTCTCTAGCCACCATGATGGACAGAAGAGATGGTTTTAGAAGGAAAAGGTTCTACTCTTCCCATTTTTCAAGGGAACATTCTCTCGATAAAAGGGACCTCCACCTGGAGGTCGAAAGGACTCTCCATACAACAGATCTGGCTCCAGTTTCAGCAGCAGGGGCTACTCTCCAGGATGGAGCAGAGCATATTCATTCCACAAGTCTCAGCATAGTTGTGGTGCCTGAACTCTGGGACTGGGAGCTGTCCTTCAGCTCTTCAGCTAAAGGCTAGCTTTCAACCACTTGAGCCACAGCACCACTTCCAGATTTTTTACTTTTTGTTTGTATGGTGCTAAGGAATCGAACACAGTGCCTCATGCATGCAAGGCAAGCGCTCTGCCACTGAGCTACCTCCCCAGCCCTCTACTCAGTCTCTGAAAACATCACGAGAAACTTCACCTTCAAGCTATTCAGCAGTTCCTTCATCAAAGGTTTATCAGCAACACTGGGAAACTTTCGGGATGGTTGTGAAAATGTTGATTGAAAAAGATCCTTCATTATAACAGTCAATACAGTTGGCACTGAGACAGAATTTACATGGAATAGGTGAGCGTTTTGTTGAAGAATTGAAGCATTAAATTGCAGAGTATGATAATTCTGCTCAAGATTTTGGAGAGCATTTTTAGAAGAATTAGTGTTTAGGTATAATAAACATTAAAAGAAATGTTTCTAGATATAACCACCCTCCCTCCTCCACCTGTGGAACTGTGTAAATCTTTAATGTACGGGACTTTTGAGATGAAGAGCAATATTTTATTTGGCCATATTTCCAATTCAGTCAAAGGTCTAAAATAGTCTTTGAAAGATACTTTAGCTATAATTTTTTCTAAACATAAAGTCACTTAATCCATATTCCCCCAGCAACTCCCCGTCTCTCCCCCTCAAATGATGGTTAATTTGCTAAGCCTTGGTAAAGCAATCCTGGAGACTAGCTCTTTGAACTTGCTCTATTCTACTGTCTCCTCTAACATATGCTGATTTGTTTGGTCATTTGAGTGTAACTTATAGGCAGAGATCTTTCCACTTAAAATGATAGTTTTTGCATTCTTGGAGCAGAGATTGCCATGTGAAAACTGCTACCATTTTGAGTTGTGAATTTTTGTTTGTGCTGACTCTTTTGTTAGTCCTTTAGCAAGTTGAGGATATCATCCTAATAAACAGAACCCTGGTATCTTAGTGCATATTTGCTTTCAGAACAGTTTTCATTCAGCAACAAAACAACTTTCAAATTTCTAAATCATAACTTCAAATTTTTTCTCAAAATAAATAACAGTGTTTTCTCTTAAAATATTCATGAATGTTTGGAGTACTGTAGCTGATCAAATCTTAAATATCATATAGTAAGAATAAAAGAAAGCAATTTGAGGTGGAAGATGAGTATTTTAAAAATGTAATTGCTGCAATAACTTTCTGCGGAAAAAACTCAGCAAATATAGGAGATTGGAGTTTAACATTTTCATAGACCCATACTGGTTTAAACCATTTTTTCAACTTTTCTTATATTAGTCTCTATAATGTGAGTGTTTTGTTCCGCTGACTTTTTTTGGGAGGGTGGGGTCCGGTTGTGGGGCCTGAACTCTGGGAGTGGACGCTGTCCCTCAGCTCTTCAGCTCAAGGCTAATGCTCTACCACTTGAGCGAAAACGCCAATTCTGGCTTTTTTCTTTTTGCTTATGTGGTGCTGAGGAATCAAACCCAGGGCCTCTAACATGCAAGGCAACCGCTCTACCACTGAGCCACCTTCCCAGCCCCTGTTCTGCTGACTTTTAAATGTCTTAGTCTTCAAAAATGTTCTTGAAAGAAACAAAGGAGAATTAGTAAGTTAGCAAGCAATCTCTGTGTGTACAGTCCTTCATGAGTGAGCCAACCAAATCATGAGTTAGTTAAGAATTTAACAGGCACCATTAGAATATTCCATTTATTTACTGGCCATTTTCAGCAGTCCTGTGCATTGAACCAAAATAATTTTTTTTAAATTTTATTTGGGAACATACTGTACAGAGGAGTTACAATTACATGGGCAGGATAATACATACATTTCTTACCAAGCATTGCAGCCTCCTCCTTTGTTTACCCTTCACACCCTTCCCAGCCTCCCCCCTCCCCCCCAATCCCAATCCTTCTCCTTCCCCCCCTTCCCCCTGCCCCCGCCCGCACCGACGTTGTAAAGCTCGTTTTGGACATGACAACTGGTACTTCTCATTGTTGCAACAGGTCCACCTGTATCCTTAAACAAGTGGTTTTCCCCCATCTCCTCCACAAGTTATACTGACATCAAATATAGTGAAAGCAGGGGTTATACTGTGGGGGAGGGACATACAAAGGAACAAAAAGATAATCTTATAAATGCGTTAGAAACACATGCATGAAAGAAACGAAAACATTAAAATACATATTTAAGGGTTCATTTTCCTGACATCACATTATCTGACCTTTTCCGCTTGACTCATACATATACTAGATATTGCAAATAAGGGAAACCATGGGACCTATGTTTCTTTTGGCCTGGCTTTGTAGCATTAGTTAATATGGAAATTTTAACAATCATGTTTGTTATTACTGCCCAATTGCATTATACTCCCAATCGTTTTCCATTTCTACCATGTTCTTACTTCAATTCTGGCCTATTTCTATGCCCTTTATTGTTTCCTTCATCTAAAAGTACCTAAAATTTACATTGAAACTGGAAATAGCAATATAAATAATTTAATGAAGCTTATGATGCATGTTTCAAAATATGTGTTATATCATTTTACAAGTTTTGATGAAAGCCACTTTTCTGTGACCACCTTAATTTTCCTCTCTTTGAAATCTAAGTTCTTAACTTTTCCAACATTTATAAACTATAAGCCCAATAAAAGTTCCATATATTATCTGCTATTCTTCAGTGTGAATATTGATGTGTTGCTCACTTTAAAATGATCAAGACGTCATTGATGTTGATTTTATTTTATCCTCTCAGTGTTTTCTTTCCCTTAAATATTCTGTTCCCAGAATTCAGTTCCTTTAATCAAGAATTTTTTACAAGTAACATTTGAGACAATACCATAGGCAGAGGAGTTATTCACTTTATTGAAATTATTTGATGTTTACTAACATATATTTCAGTACAGGCACAAGCATTTAAAGCTGTTATAGCTTGCCATTGGCAGCATTCTGATAAGCTTGTCAGTGTTTAACAGCTTATTTGGTTTTTGCTTTTTGATGCGTTTTAAAGTCTAATTTTAGGATAGATATATTCAGGTGTGTTCTACAGTATATTTTGCAAAATGCTCTTAGTTTTAAATTGTTGTTTTTGATTAAGGCCCAAATGATGTGACAAAACTTTTATTGTCTTACCATAAAGCCTTCATGACCAACAGGGAAAGTAGATATTGTAAAGATTTTTGTGAATTAAAAAAAATACAAAGTAAAGCAACCAAGTTTAAATAAAAATATATAATTTCACTGTATTGCTATAGTAAATATTATTCTATGTGTATTACCTTTTTAAAAAAATGAACACTATTTGCCATCTAATTTGAATTAAATACCCCCTTCTTCATCAGAGGGTCATTAACTTAAACGTTATCAACTACACAATATTTTCACAATATATTTGCCATTATTTTGGGGAAAAAACCCCAAAATTTTAGTATTGTCACATAGTAAAACCGAAAACAGTTTAATTCTCTGGAAACTCCTAACTTTTAAAACTGAATAATTGTTAAGAGGACAGAATATATGTGTTCTTCAAAATTATTACAAACACTAACTACTCATTTTCAAATTCTGAACCAGAATTTTGACATTCAAATTTTGAATGTCTCTGGTTCACAGACATACAGAGACATTCAAAACAGTACTTATTTGCATGTTATTTAATTCTGCAATAGCTGCAGTTTCAATGGAGGTTTGAGAAATCAACAGAAAATATAGCCACATTCTGGTAGAGGATAAAACTACGATGTGTAATAATTAATTCCTCAAGAATAAGCTATTATTTCTATGAAAATCAATCCCAAGCTTTTATGCCATAAAGTCATCCTAGCCCAAGAATTTCCAACTTGTAAGGTGCACCTTAAAATTCCCGTAATTCTCATCATGAACAGCTTATCACTATTGCAAAAAAATACTACACTTCTGCTAATGTGATGCCCTTCTTAATGTGGAAAGAACACTACACTAAACTTTGCTGCAACATTTTCCCCCCAGTGGTATTTTTGAAATCCGAACACTTGCAAATAATATTTATATTTTTATCTATCATAGATATTCAGGAGGCTAAGATCAGAAGATTATGGTTCAAAACCCACCCAGGGAGGAAGGCTCATTAGATTCTTATCTCCAATAAACTGCTCAGAAAAATCCAGACAAAAGTGGCACTGAGGTTGAGTGGTAGGGCGCAAGCCTTCAGCAAAAACTGGTTCAGAGAGAGAGGCCAGCTCCAGTGTTCGAGACTGTGGACAAACCAAAAAACAAAAACAAAATAAAAACAAACCGCAACACTGGCATTTTTCTCATTGTATACAGAGGCACGTAATTAAGGAAATTTCTTCCTGTATTACAAACACAGAGATGAACCAAGACTTCACAAAATTACTCTCTTCATACCTTGTTACACCAAAGCCTCAAAAAATTGCTTTTTCTAAATTTATAAATTAATTTCATGCATTTGTTGCCAACTCTGTCTAGATTATTCACAGTATCATTTTATACATGCATTATCTATTAACTAAGTTCTGATTATACCTCGCTTGAAAGAATATTTTAAGCAAATAGAATGCCAGAATCATTTGGGAATTTGTCAATTAAACCCTCTACTTAAAAATAATTTTGTAGTATCCTATAGAATACAAAATTACAAACAAAGACAAAATATTTATTTTAAATCTAAATTCTAATTTAGCAAGGTCTACAAAGTACTACATTAGATGAACTTTGCTATTTCTCTAGGCTTAAATTTTGTAATCCTTCATCATTTGTTTGGAATCCAACAGAAGGATGCTTACTTTTTCAAAGTTTTCATTGTGAATCATGAGCCATTTTGCATCTAGGAATGTTCTGTAATGAAGAGAGCATTAAGAACACAACTGAGGATTATAAAGGACTTGCGTTTCAATAGGAAATGACTTCTCAAAACATACTGACAAAAATTAGCCCAAACTTCCAACTGTGTATCCCTTTCTTTTTGTTTGGTGTTTCATGGAGATAAAATTATACTATCTGGCTCAGGGAAGGTATCGCTATGTAATTATAATCTCTAATCTCGTGTCTTAGTCTGAGTGCTAGAATTCCAGGATTGTATCACATTGCTTTGTCATAGTTTGTTGGTTTATTTAATTTAAAGACTAGCAATTCTGAACTTCTCTGACTGCTCAAAGTGTTTATGTACTATTTTCAAAGATGTGCTAACATTTAACACAGGATATGAACATGTTCAGATGCACATGCAGGGGTCTCTGATTCATTCTTTCATGGATCCAATCCCTTTAATAATGATTACTTGACATTCTTACTATCTCTTGTTCCTACCTATGTAATATTCTCAAGCTTTTTGAAGAAATTTCATTTGAGGACTTTTTAATATTAACAATTATCATTGATCTAGTTTTACTCAGGATATATTTTATATTTTTTAACTTTTCTACACATTCCGAGAGTTGTTTTATTTGTGTAGGTTTGTTTGCATATATAAGTGCCTCTGTGTGTATGTGTATGTTTGTAAGTATATATGCAAAAGCCTCAACAACCTTATTCAGCAATCTTGCTCATAACTAGTATTCTATCACTTGAGCTCACGCCTATAATTCTAGCTACTCAGGAGGTTGAGATCTGAGGATTGCAATTCAAATCTAGCATGAGTAGGAAAGAAAGGTTCAGAGGCACTTATCTCCAATTACCCACCAGAAAACTGGAAGTGGCGCTGTGGGTCAAGTGGTAGAGCACTAGCCTTGAGCTGAAGAGCAGAGAGACATTGCCCATGCCCACAGTTCAAGCCCTGCCACGACCATCAAAAAGAAAGAAAGAAAGAAAGAAAGAAAGAAAGAAAGAAAGAAAGAAAGAAAGAAAGAAAGAAAGAAAGAAAGAAAGAAGGAAAGAAAGAAAGAAAGAAAGAAAGAAAGAAAGAAAGAAAGAAAGAAAGAAAGAAAGAAAGAAAGAAGGAAAGAGAAATGAGATCTTAGCCATTAGTTCATTGCTAGTATAATTCCCTCACTCTCAACATGGACTTTTTTTTCTAGATAAGTACATGCTCTTATATCTAACTTGCTTTGGAACCAGAACTATTCTTCCATTCTAAATTTTACAAATTTGCGTGATTAGCAACCATGATTTAGAGTTAGAAGATGGAAGAGAGTGGCCTCATCCTTCATGTTTCACTTAGTATTAATGCTTTCTGTATGTCACTCCCATAGATCTACATATTGGCATTGGCTTTATTGTTTCAAAGTTGTCTTATTTGCAGAGTTTTCTGTAGTATATTGAACCAATATACTTAAACACAGAACTTTTCTTTCTCCTATTATTCCTATTGTTTCTTCTACTGTTAACTTATGTACACTTGGGAAATAATGCACAACACACACACTCACAAAAAAAATTCTGAGAATCTTCTTCCCGGTTAAATTTAAGTTACAGAGAACTTATGAAATTTGAACTTAATGTACTCTTGGATAATGGTTTCTTTCATGTTTTTATTGTAAAAATAGTGTAGAGGGCTTAGAGTAAGGTAATGAGTACATTTCCTTTTGAGCATTGTTACATTCTCTTTTGTTTTTCCTGTGGCATCCCTTCCATCCCCATCTACCCAAATCCCCCCTCCCCTCCCCAAGTTGTAAAGTTCATCTTCTACAAAGTGTCTTGTTCATCTCATTGTTACAATAGGCCATCCTGTATCTTTCTTTCATCATTTTGTTATTTCCCTTCCCCTCCCCACATTAGAAAAATGTATATACAAGATGCAAGATGAAAACAGGGGTTATACCATGGGGGAAGAACATAGAAGACAAACCAAAAATCACATAGTACATTTTAGATACATTAAAAACTAGAGCAAGTAAAATACAGTAATTTGTGTCCATATCTTGGGGTTCATTTCACTTAACATCATCTTATATGGCCATATGTACATGGATAATGTTTTTATAAGCCATTTAAATTCCCTATTTTGTCTTTGCTAAGTTGTCGCTGAAACACGTGTCACCTCATGTCCAAAGATGACTTTGTGCTATTTCAATGAAGCCAAAAAACATTCATTTTAACTCGAGCTGCGCCATAGATTGTTACTGGAAATAAGTGGAAGGAACTGTTACTGCAAGTGGAAACTGATCCCAAGAGAGGAATTGAACATGGAGAAATGACAAAATTCAAGTTAATTTATGTGTTCCTTTTTACTGAACAAGGAAAGAATCCATGTCTTGAAGGAAACTGTCCCTGACTTGTTCGAGTGTGTTATTTACTCATATAAAACATGTCTGTAAAATTATAGTTGAGAGTTTAACAAAAAACAATGCGCCATTTGAAGGCCAGCATAGGAAAAAAGGAAATAACTTAGTTTAAAAAGTTTTCTGCTGGGAAGGTGGCTCAGTGGTAGAACGCTTGCCTTGCATGCCTGAGGCCCTGGGTTGGATTCCTCAGCACCACATAAGCAAAAAAAGAAAAAAAAAAACGGAAGTGGCGCTGTGGCTCAAGTGGTAGAGCACTAGCCTTGAGCTGAAGAGTTGAGGGACAGTGTCCAGGCCCAGAGTTCAGGCCCCACAACCGGACCAAAAAAAAAAAGTGTTCAGCTGTAAAGAAATAAAGACATGGACGTTTTAAAGTGACTTATGCATGGATATTTCCTTCCTGAGATGATTTTCCTGTTGCAGGAGTCAGTTAACCATTCCTCTAGTCTGGGCCTGAGTTCTCCATCCCAATAAGGATTCCAAAAAGGCAGGATCCAGTGAGTATGATCAGCAAAATAAGTCTCTTCTCAAACCAATGCTTTAAGGATGGTCCCAAAGAAATATGTGCGTTTTTTTGCTTGTTTATTTGTTTGTTTGTTTGTTTAGTTTGTGCTTCTTCTGGGGTTTGAACTTAGATGCTGGACCATGTCCCTGAACAATTTTCTTCCTTGTCCAACTTTCCCCAAAGCTAGTACTCCATTGCTTGAGCCAAAACTCCACTTTTGGCTTTTTTTGTGTTTAATTACAGATAAGAATTTGAGAGACTCTCCTGCCTGGGTTTACTTTGAAATGAGAAAGTAAAAAAGCCAAGTGACATAAGATTTCTGTTTGAACCAAAAAATACTAGAAGAAGTTTATTATAAAGCTAATAATTGACAATTTTTAAAAGAAGAAAATATGTCCAGCAAAGAAACCATAACTTCAATAACTCAGCAAAAGTAGGTACACCAAATCATTTTGGAATTATTTTTTCTTCTTGGGAAGATAACTATTGACTTCGTAGTTCCTTTTGGGGAAACTTAAAGTCATATTTACATTTTTTTTGTTCGCCATGGGGCTTGAACTCTGATCCTGGGCCCTGTCCCTCAACTCTTCAGCTCCAGCTGAGCACTCTACCACTTTAGGTACAGCACCACTTCCAGGTTTCTGGTGATTAACAGAAGATAAGAGTCTCATGAACTTTCTGGACCAGGGAGTTATTCCTTCTCTTCAGTCACAACTGTTAATTAGCCTCTGAATTTTTGGTGCCATGACGGAGCAAAAAGATTTCAAATCTTACTTACACTACCTGTCTCATTGTGATTAGCACTGACCACTGAAATGCCTGGAAGCCTTCAATTTCCAGTATTAATCTTCACTTGATATCTAAGCACATTCCTTGCATTAATTGCCATGACCTATTGACAAAACATTTTTTTCAACACTGTATTCTAATATGGGTAAATTACATGAATTAAGGACTATTGTCAGGTATCAGTATGAAAGGAGCAATTATATTTTCCAAGTACGGCTTCTTTATTTTGCATTTACTAACTGTCTTTTTTGCAAGTCCTGGCACTTGAAATGAGGGCCAGGAAACTGTTCCTGAGGAGTTTTTTTGTTTTGTTTTGTTTTGCTCAAGGCTAGCACTCTACCACGTGAGGCACAACACTACTTCCAGTGTTTCTTTTTCTGTTTATTTGGTACTGAGGAATTGATTCCAGAGATTCATGCATGCTAGGCAATAACTGTACCATGAAGCCACATTCCCAGAGACTTAATGACTTTCTTAAGATAGCATTAATTTTTCATTCCGTTACTATGTATTATAATTTAATCCAGGTGGTAGAAAAGGAAGTGGAAAACATTACTAAGTCCAATAAGGCTGACATTCCTGTCACATCACTAAGCAAGTACAGTGTTAAGACCTGCAGGACTCATAGGGCGGTTACATGTGACATTATTATGTAAAACACCATTAATAGTCATCTCCAACATCCGTAACATTCTGCTTCCACTTTCAAGGTCAAGAGCCAAATATCTAAGCCATTTTATTGATTGTTTCTCCTAGGAAGGAAGAATGAGGGTGTGAAAGGAGATGGTGGGAAAATATGTATATTGGCTTCCTGCCCACATTTTTTGGATTTTTAAAAAGTGCTACTGATGAACGCCCATTTACATCTAATTGACTATACTAACTGCACAAGATGCAGATAAATGAATGCATTTATTCCGGTGGATAGTCACATATATTAACAAAATCCATTTCTAAAAAAAAAAAAAGTACTAGGTAAGAAAGTATAAATTATTGACTATAAAATGGTTTCTTTTCTTAGTAGAACAAAATGTAGTATTGAAATGTTTACTCCAGCTATCTATGAGATTTTATGCTGTCTCAGTATCAAAATGTTCTCTAATTCCTGTAACATCCAAGCATTAAAGAATGATTTGAACATCTGAGTAGTTTTAGAAACAAAGTTAGATAATAGCCTCCTTCTTGCAGAGACATGTGATAGAAAGTATGATTGACTGTATTATAGTTCTCATTTTTCCCTCGTTATCTCAAGTGTTGCATATTTTGGTATATTACTCTATATCCTGCATCAGCTCCCTGTAAGTGAGATTTAACTCTACTCTGCAATGTCGATTGGTCATGTGACTTACATTAGTTTACAAAAATGAACGAGAAGTGGCGACAGATTTCTATGCAATTCTCCCTGTCTAACAGCTGACAGCTGACTTGTTTTCTCTTAGCTATAAAAATAGCATATTTCCAGAGGGAATCTGCTTCCAACTTATATACTGGAAGAACATGGCATGTGAAATTGAGGCAAAATTCAAAAATAGCCACATACATATAACACAACAAGAATTAAGCTAATATTAGAATGTGATACTAAGATGTTAGTTTCTTACCATCCTTGTATGCCTTTATGATAGTTGACTGTATCACACCAGAATTTAACAAATACTAAACGAAAACTAAACAAATAGAAACTTTTCCTGTTTGATGATACTACATTTTTTATAAAGAAGCATTCTACATGAGATCACTTATGGGGTTATCTTTTTTATATGTGGGTTTAATCACTCTAGAGCACTGTATCTAATATCCACAATCATTATCCATACCTTGTGATTGAGATGAGGAAGAACAAACTATCTAGATTTCCTTTTATTTATTTATTTATTTTATTTGTGAACATACTGTACAGAGGGGTTACAATTACATGGGCAGGATAATGCGTACATTTCTTACCAAGCATTGCAGCCTCCTCCTTTGTTTACCCTTCACATCCCTTCCCAGCCTCCCCCCTCCCCCCCAGTCCCAATCCTTCTCCCACCCCACCCCCCCACCCCCGCATCGACGTTGTAAAGCTCGTTTTGGACATGACAACTTGTACTTCTCATTGTTGCAACAGGTCCACCTGTATCCTTAAACGACTTGTTTTTCCCCATCTCCTCCACAAGTTATACTGACATCAAATACTTCCTGGATTTTTCCTTCTCTTTTCCTCTTTTCTTTTTCTAGTGTGAATTCTCATACTTTCTCCAAATTCTCCTATTAATAAAGGAAGAATGCCACATTGTGGATACCAAGCAAAAGGCTTCAAATCAAGAATTTCATTCTTGGGAGAATTCCGGGAAAATGGCGGAGGAGAAGCTGGAGGCAAAACAAGCTCTTGCATAGAAAGCAGTTTTAGAGTTCCAGTGAACAGTCCTAAGCCAGAGAATCACACCAAGTGTGCAATCACAGAACAGAGAGATAGGCCAGAGAGGGAAAATCCAGGCAAGGAGACAGACCTGAGCGGCAGCGGCTGTACTGATATACCTCAAACAGAGAGAGTCCGGGACGAAAGAGCCAGATGCGGCAGTCAAGCAGATTCTACTCAACACCAGCAAGAACCAACAAGGAGCGGACATCTTCATACTACAGTTCGCAGACCAGAGATGACCCAAGAACCAAGACTCGGCTTGAGTAGAAGCCTGACGTCCTCACTCCTTCTCAGGGAGCAGAGAAGGGAAGGCCTCCCCTCCCTCCCCCAGTACCAGAGATCTCCAGCTTGGATACGAACAAAGCTCGGTGGAGCTGCTAGCTCAAACTCAGGCCTTGGAATAAAACTAGGGTCATTTAGCAAGTTACAAGAACTTAATGGCTTGACCTGCCAGACTCAGCTCCACCCAGGGAAAAGTCACCCAGTTCGGGCGTCAGCACTAGGAGTGACTTTCTTCATCAGGTAATCAGAGGCAGAGGCTGCCCCTCCCTTTAGCAGCCTCAACAATCAACTGAAATTCAGTAAACAGAAACCCTGAGAGTGGCTCCAGGCTGGGCACTGTGAGTTTCTTACAAACTAGCCCCCGGGAAAAGCTACTGTTTGCTGAAAGGCCTCAAATCTACCCAGAACCTAGCCTCATCACAGAATCTCCAAACTTGAGGAAAAAGCCATCTCCCTCTTTTGTGATACTCAAAGCACACCCGCTTCCCATTGAACTATCTTGGGAGGAGGATCAAAAAATCCTGGGTAAAGCAGAGCATTTTTCTGCCTGTCCAAACAAACTGACTTAAGATACCAACCAAGCAACAGGACCACAAGCAGACCAGAGACTTCAACCAGAGGCTGATTACAGACACAAGGGAGATGCAGGGATTTTTCCCAACCCTCCCCCAAAAATCAAAACACTCTTTATTTCCTCTTCTTATTTTTTTATTCCTTTTACAAAAAAAAAACTTTCTTTTCTAAAATTTTTTTAAATTTTTAATTTTTACCTTTTTTTTGAAAAAAATTGTTTTCTAGTAACTTTTTTACCCCTTATAATATTTATTTTAGGGATACATGCTTGTGTGCATTTTTCTTTTTTTTTTTTTTCTCTTTTAAAAAAAATTTTTCTTTTTGTTTTTTGCTTAGCTCGACTGAATACTGATCTTTTTTTTCTTTCTTCGTTATCGTTCTCACCTTTTCCTCTCTTTTCTGCTTCTTTATGGGACTTAATTGTTGTTCTGCACATTCTCAGATAAACCCATAGTTGATTATTAGACCCTATCCCCCATTGTGTACACACTTAATCCACAAATTTATTACTCAATTCAAAACTTCTGAGACTTAAATTCCTTAATAGCAGTATTACCTCTTTATACCTATATATTATTTTAAGTATTTTTATTTTTAAGTTTTTCACATCTCCTTTATATCCCTCTCCTTCTCTCATTATATTCACGTTCTTTGAATAGATTTTTCTTGAATCTGCATATGATTTATTTTTATTTTTCTATTTTTTCTGGTGTCTTTTTTTCGCTTTCTCTTTCTTCTTGTTTTCTCTCTCTCTACTTTCATCCTATCTAACCTATTTCCTGCTTTGAGACTAGGACTAAGTTAAGTTATCTCTCCCGGTACCTGCCCACATCACTTTATTCCTATTTTTTTACCAACATTTCTCCCTAACTCTAATAATTTCTGGTTTACCAAATTCTTCTTTGCGGTTCGTAGCCCACTAATATATAGTTGTTTGATGTTGAATAGAGGTATCTATTGAACTAGTTTGTATCTGCAGACTATTGACTGTGCAAATTCAGACTTGGGTTGATGCTTGCCTTAAGTTAGTGTTCTAGCACAAAACTGGTGTTACTTTCATCCCAAATGGGGAGAGTAAGCCTGAAAATCACAAGAAAAATGGCAAGTCAGGGTAACTCCAATCCGACTCATGATTATCAGGGGACAGAACACATAATGAATAATTCAGTGGAGAGTTCTAAAATAGGTCTACAAACACTGCTGACAAACATGATAAATGAAAATATTGAAAATATACAAAGAACTCTGTATGAGCGTGATAGGGAGAGAGAGGAGGCAATCAAAAGGTTTATACAGGAATATCATGAGCGTGAGGAAGCTACTCAATAACTGATACAGGATTTGCTTGAGCACCTTGAGAATACTGAAAGAGAAAGGCAGGAATGGCATGAACAGGCTGAGAACACTCAAAGAGAACTAGGGAAGCTAAGCAAAGAGCAATACAGGAACTGAGACAGCATGATGAGAATACACAAAGATCACTAAAGGCATTCATGGCATCCATTAAAAAAGAGCTGAAGGAAGTCAGGGAAACCACAAAGGAATCCTGAATGGAACCCAAAAGAAGGAATGGGAGTCCAATGAAATCATAACCAATAAACTAAGTGATTTGAGAATAAACATTGAACACCAAATTAAGGAAGTAAAGAAGTCCATACAAGATCCATACAAAATTACAGAGAAATAATATACAACCATCCAAGACAAGTCCAAGAAATATGATAGATCTATCCAACACTTGGAAGACACCATTAGAAGGCCTAATCTAAGGATAATGGGTGTACAGGAGCACCTAGAAACAGAAGTTAATGATCTAGGAAATTTGTTTAACAGGATCCTAGCAGAGAACTTCCCAAACATGAAAAAAGATAGACCTATTCAGATACAAGAAGCTTTTAGAACTCCAAATAGACCAGATCCGAATACGACATCCCACCATCACATTATAATCCACACAGGATCAACTCAGACCAAGGAAAAGATCCTTAAAGCTGTCAAGGAGGAAAGATTAATCACCTATAAAGGGAAACCAATTAGAATCACCTCACATTTCTCAGCAGAGACAATCAAAGCAAGAAGAGCCTGGAATGATGTATGCTAAGCCCTAAAAAAAAGAAAAAAAGAAAAAAAAAAACAAAAAAAAAAACAAAAAAACCTACTATCAACAAAGAATACTGTACCCATCTAAACTCTCCTTCATAACTGAAGGCCAAATAAAAACCTTCCATAGCAAAGAGAAATTGAAACAATACATCTCCACCAAAATAGCCCAAGATGTCCTACACATAGAAAACCAACAAGATCACAATAAAGGCCAAGAAACTGCTCCTAACTGAGAATCCAAGAACCATAGGAAGGACCCAGTGTTCACAACCCTCAAGAAGGCAGATAACATGGTAGGAACTCCCAAATACCTCTCAGACCTATCTCTTAACATAAACAAACTTAACTCTCCAATTAAGCGACATAGACTATCTAGTTGGATTAAAAAACAAGATCCTTCTATCTGCTGGTTCAGGAGTCACATCTTGCCTGTAAAAACATGCACATTTTCAATGTTAAAGGCTGGAACAAAATCTACCAAGCAAACGGCCCCCATAAACAGGCAGGAGTTGCAATACTAATATCAGATAAAATAGACTTCAAGTTAAAATTCGTGAGAAGAGATAAAGAAGGTCGCTACATACTAATTAAGGGATCTCTCCTTCAGGAGGATATTAAAATTCTAAATATCTATTCGCCAAACAATGGAACACCCAAATTTATCCAAGAAACAATACTTTCCCTCACATCCCACATAGATCCCAAGACATTAATTGTTGGGGATTTTAACACACCACTCTCCCCAATAGATAGATCAATTCAGCAAAAACTCAACAGAGAAACTGCAGATCAAAACAGCTGCATAGATCAACTAGCTTTAACAGACATCTACCGAATATTTCACCCAGCAGCATCAAAGTACACGTTCTTCTCAGCAGCACATGGAACATTTTCTAAAATAGACCACATTTTAGGCCACAAAGCAAACTTGTCCAAATTCAGAAACATTGAAGTTATACCTTGCATTCTCTCTGACCACGAGGGAATAAAATTAGAACTCAACACCAAAAGCCTCCAAAGAAAGTAAAGTAACACATGGAGGCTGAACAACACACTGCTGAATCACCAGTGGGTCATGGAAGAGACTAGAAAGAAAATTCAAATGTTCATGCTATTCAACAAAAATGAGCACACAAATTACCAGCTCCTCTGGGACAGAGCAAAGGCAGTACTCAGAGGCAAGTTTATACCTCTGAGATCCTACATCAACAAATTGGAGAGATCTGAAACCAACAAATTAATGTGACATCTGAACCTCTTTGAAAAAGAGCAGCAAGATAAACCCCAATCCAGTAGATGGAAAGAAATAATTAAAATTAAATCAGAATTAAATGAATTAGATTCCAAAAAAACTATAGAAAGAATCAACAAAACAAAGTGTTGGTTCTTCGAAAAAATTAACAAAATTGACAGACCCTTAGCAAACCTTATCAGAAAAAGAAGAGAATACACACAAATTAATAAACTCAGAGATGAGAATGGAATCATCACCACGCAAACAACCAAGATTCAGAACATTACAAGGGAATACTTCTCAAAACTTTATGCTTAAAAGTTTGAGAACTTGACAGAAATGGACCTTTTCCTAGCAAATATTGACATGCCAAAACTAAACCAAGATGAGTTAAACCAGCATAACAGGCCTATATCATGCATTGAAATAGAAACAGCAGTAAGAGACCTCTAAGCTAAGAAAAGTCCAGGACCAGATGCTTTTACAGTGGAATTCTACAAGGCCTTCTAAACAGAAGTCACACCAATATTCCTCTAACTTTTCAATGAAATTGAAAGAGAAAGTTCACTACCGAACATATTCTATGAAGCCATCATAATCTTCATCCCAAAACCAGCCAGGGATTCATCAAAGAAAGAGAACTATAGACCCATCTCTTTAATGAACATTGATGCAAAACTTCTCAACAAAATTTTGGCCAAACGACTTCAACAATTCATCCAAAAAATCATACACCATGATCAAACAAGATTCATTTCAGTGATGCGAATCTGGTTCAATATACGCAAATCAATTAATATTGTTCATCACATCAACAGGAGCAAGAATAAGAAACACATGGTGATGATCTCAATAGATGCAGAAAAAGCATTTGACAAAATCCAACATCCCTTTATGATTAATGTTTTGGAAAAATTAGGAATCCATGGAACATTCCTCAATTCAATAAAGGCTGTATATGACAAACCTACAGCCAGCATTATACTTAATGTTGAAAAACTAAAGCCATTTCACCTTACCTCAGGTACAAGACAAGGATGTCCACTCACTCCACTTCTCTTCAGTCTAGTATTAGAATGCCTTGCTACAGCAATAAGACAAGATGCAAACATAAAAGGGATCCTAATAGGGAAAGAAGAAATAAAACTCTCCCTCTTTGCAGATGACATGATCCTGTATTTAAAGAATCCCATAGACTCCACTCCCAAATTACTCAAGCTGATTCAAAAATTTGGCAAAGTAGCAGGGTATAATATTACCCCTCAAAAATCAATGGCTTTTCTCTATGCCAACAATGAGAAAAGTGTCGCTGAAATTAGGAAAGCAACTCCATTTGTAATAGCCGCACAAAAAATTAAATATCTAGGAATTAACCAAAGAATTGAAAGACCTCTATAATGAAAACTTTAAAATCTTGAAACAGGAAATCAGCACAGAACTTAGAAAATGGCAAAACCTGCCAATGCTCCTGGATTGGAAACATTAACATCGTGAAAATGGCAATACTTCCTAAGTCCATCTACAAATTCAATGCAATACCTATCAAAATACCAACCTCATTCTTCACTGAAATAGAAGATGCAATCCAAAAATTCATATGGAACAATAAAAGACCCCGAATAGCAAAAATGCTCCTCAACGGAGAGAACACTGCTGGAGGAATATTAATACCAAATTTCAAACTCTAGTATAAAGCCATTGTAATCAAATCCGCTTGGTACTGGCATAAGAACAAACCTCAGGACCAATGGCATTGAATTGAAAACCCAGAAATGAACCTACAGGCATATAGCCAAATAATCTTCGATATGGGATCTAAAATAATAGAATGGAAGAAAGACAGCCTTTTCAGTAAATGGTGCTTTCAAATTTGGTTAACTACTTGTAGAAAACTAAAGCTAGATCCTTATATATCACCCTGCACCAGAATCCACTCCAAATGGATCAAAGACCTCAGAGTCAAAGCAGACACTCTGAAAACATTACAGGATGGAATAGGAGAAACCCTAGGCTTCGTCGGCTCAGGCCGAAATTTTCTTAATAGAGACCCAGAAACCCAACAAAGCAAAGAAAGGTTGGACAAATGGGATTGCATGAAGTTGCAGAGCTTCTACATGGCAAAGGACATAGCTAGCAAGATCGATAGAAAGCCCACAGATTGGGAAAAGATCCTCACTAGTCATACAACGGACAAGGGTCTCATATCTAAAATATACTTGGAGCTCAAAAAATTAAACCCCTCAACAACAAATCCTCAAAGAAACAACTGCCCAATAAATAAGTGGGCTAGGACTTTCTTGCCCTGCCTGGTTTTGAACTGTGATCCTCAGATCTCAGCTTTCTGAGTAGCTAGGATTACAGGTGGGCTCTTTGATTTAAAAAAATTTTTTTTTGAGTTCCGGGAAGATGGCGGAGGAGAAGCTGGAATCTGAACAAGCACTCGCATAGAAAGTAGTTTTAGAATTCCAGTGAACAATCCTAAGCCAGAGAATCACACCAAGTGTGCCTTCACAGGACAGAGAGTTAGACAAGAGAGGGGAAGCCAAGGAGAGTTAGACAAGAGAGGGGAAGCCATCAGCTGCCGCTCCGGCGGCGGGGTCGCGGCGGCGACCACCGCCGCGGAGTCATACCTGAGACACAGAGAGTCGGGGACGAAGGAGCCAGACGCAGCGGACGAGCGGATTCTACTCAACACCAACAAGAACCGACAAGGAGCGAACATCTTCATCCTGCTGTTTGCAGACCAGAGACGACTCAGGATCCAAGACTCGGCATGAGTACAAGCCCGACATCCTCACTCCTCAGGGAGCAGAGGAGGGAAGGCCACCCCTCCCCCCCCAGCACCGGTGATCTCCATCTTGGATACCAACAAAGCTCGGAGGAGCTGCTAGCTCCAGCTCAGGCCTTGGAATAAAATGAGTCATTTAGCAGGTCACAAGAACTTAACGGCAAAGTGACCTGCCAGACTCAGCTCCATCCAGGGAAAAGTCACCCAGCTCAGGCGCCAGCCATCGGAGTGCCTTGCCTCACTGTGTAACCAGACCCAGAGGCAGCCCCTCCCTCTAGCAGCCACCACAATCAATTGAAAAACAGAAACCCTGAGAATGGCTCCAGGCTGGGCTCTGTGAGCTTTATCACAAAATAGCCCCAGGGAAAAGCTACTGTTTGTTGAAAGGCCTCAACTGTACCCAGAACCTAGCCTCATCACCACATCCCCCTCTTTTGTGACTCTCAAAGCAGACCACCCTCCCAGAAAACTAACCTGGGAGGGGGATCTCAAAATCTTGGGTAAAGCAGAGCATTTTTCTGCCTCTTCCAACCAACCGACTTAAGAAACCAATCAAGCCACAGGACCTCAAGCTGACCAGAGACTCCAACAAGAGACTGGTTGCAGACAAAAGGGAGATACAGGATTCTTCCCACTCCTCCCCCCCCCAAAAAAAAAAATCAAAAGACTTTTTTTTCCTTTTTTTTTCTTTTTTTTTCTTTCTTCTTCTTCTTCTTCTTTTCTTTTTTTGCTTGTTTTTTGTTTTTTGTTACCATATATATATATATATATATATATATATATATAATTTTTTTCCCTTCTAAAACTTTTATTAATCTTTCATTTTTGCCTCTTCTGAAAAAAATAATTGTTTTCCAGTAACTTTTTTTTTTCTCATCTTATAATTTTTATTTTAGGAATACGTGAATGAGAGTTTTCCTTTTTTTTCTTGTCTTCTTTCTCTTTTTCTTTCTTTCTTAATTATCTTTTTGTTTTTTATCCAGCTCTACTGAACTTCTGATCTTTTCTTCTCCCTTTCCCATCCTTAAAGATTTTCACATCTCCTCTATGTCCCTCCCCTTCTCTGAACATATTCACATTCCTCTCTAAATAGACGGTCTTTTAACCTCTATAATAACATTAATTTTTACATTTCTATTCTTTTTCTGGTCTCTCTTTATTCCCCTTTCCGTCTCTTCTTTTTCTCTCTCTCTCTACTTGCATCCTACCCAACCCATTTCCTGCACTGTGATTAGGACATAGTTAACTCTCACTGTGCCTCCCCACACCAATCTATTCCCATTTTTTACCCACATCTCTCCCTATTCCTAATAATTTCTGGTTTTCAAAATTCTTTTCTGCGGTTCGAAGTCCTTTAATATAGTCGTTTGATGTTGAATAGATGTATCTGTTGAACTAGATTGTATCTGTAGACTATTGACGGTACAAATGCAAACTTTGGTTGATGGTTGCCTTAAGATAGTGTTCTAGCACAAAACTGGTGCAATCTTTATCTCAAATGGGCCTAGTAAGCCGGAAAAACACAAGAAAAATGGCAAATTCGGGTATCTCAATTCCCAACCTTGATAATCAGGGATTAGAACAGATAAAGAATAATCCAGAGGAGAGTTCCCAAATAGCTCTACAAACACTAATAGCAAACATGATAAATGAGAAGTTTGACAATGTACAAAGGACTCTGTATGAGCGTGATAGGGAGAGAGAGGAGGCATCCCAGAAGTTTATACAGGAATATCATAAGCGTGAGGAAGCTTCTCAAAAACTGATACAGGATTTGCTTGAACAACTTGAGAATACTCAAAGAGAAAGGGAGGAATGGAGTGAGCAGGCAGAGAACACTCAAAGAGAACTGCAGGAATCCCACAGAAGGGAGGAAACTAATCAAAGAGTAATTCACGAATTAAGAGACCAGGTAGAGAATACACAGAGATCACTAAAGGTATTCATGGAATCCATTAACAAAGAGCTGAAGGAAGTCAGGGAGACCACAAAGGGAATGGTGAATGGAACCCAACAGAAGGAATGGGAGTCCAAAGAAACCATAACCAATCAACTAAGTGATTTGAGAACAAACACTGAACACCAAATTAAGGAAGTAAAGAAATTCATACAAGACCTAAAACAGAGCTTCAACAAAGAACTTGAAGCCATCAAAGCTGACCAATTAGAAGGAAAAGAGATAAAAAGCAAAGTAGAGAGTCTTGACAGCAGGTTAGACCATGCAGAAGATCGAATCTCAGGGATTGAAGACAGCCTAGATATTATAGAGAAAGAACATTCAACCATCCAAGACAAGTCCAAGAAATATGATAGGTCTAACCAACCCCTGGAAGACACCATCAGAAAGACCAATCTAAGGATAATGGGTGTAGAGGAGAACCTAGAAACAGAAGTTAATGGTCTAGGAAATTTGTTTAACAGGCTCCTAGCAGAGAACTTCCCAAACATACAAAAAGATAGGCCTTTTCAGATACAAGAAGCTTTTAGAACCCCAAACAGATCAGACCAGAATAGGACATCCCACTGTCACATTATAATCCACACAGGATCAACCCAGACCAAGGAAAATATCCTTAAAGCTGTCAAGGAGAAAAGGTTAATCACCTATAAAGGGAAACCAATTAGAATTACCTCAGATTTCTCAGTAGAGACAATCAAAGCAAGAAGAGCCTGGAATGACGTATGCCATGCCCTAAAAACAAACAACTATCAACCAAGAATACTGTACCCAGCTAAACTCTCCTTCATAACTGAAGGCCAAATAAAAACCTTCCATAGCAAAGAAAAATTGAAACAATACATCTCCACCAAACCAGCCCTACAAAAGATTCTTAAAGATGTCCTACACATAGAAAACCAACAAGAACGCAACAAAGGCCAAGAAACTGCACCCAAACTGAGAATCCAAGAACCTTAGGAAGAACCCAGTTTTCACAGCCCCCAAGAAGGTGGATAACATGGCAGGAACTCCCAAATACCTCTCAGTCCTATCTTTTAACGTTAACGGACTGAACTCTCCAATTAAGCGACATAGACTGCCTAATTGGATTAAAAAACAAGACCCTTCTATCTGCTGCCTGCAGGAGTCACATCTTGCCCGTAAAAACAAACATATTTTCAAGGTTAAAGGCTGGAACAAAATCTACCAAGCAAACGGCCCTCATAAACAGGCGGGAGTTGCAATCCTAATATCAGATAAAATAGACTTCAAATTAAAATTCCTGAGAAGAGATAAAGAAGGTCGCTACATACTAATTAAAGGATCTCTCCTTCAGGAGGATATTACAATTCTAAATATCTATTCGCCAAACCATGGAGCACCCAAATTTATCCAAGAAACACTACTTTCCCTCAAATCCCATATAGATCCAAAGACATTAATTGTTGGGGATTTTAACACACCACTCTCCCCACTAGATAGATCAACTCGGCAAAAACTCAACAGAGAAACCGCAGATCTAAACAGCTGCATAGATCACCTAGACTTAACAGACATATACCGAACATTTCACCCAGCAGCATCACAATACACGTTCTTCTCAGCAGCACATGGAACGTTTTCTAAAATAGATCACATTTTAGGCCACAAAGCAAACTTGTCTAAATTCAGAAACATTGAAGTTATACCTTGCATTCTCTCTGACCACAAGGGAATAAAATTAGAACTCAACACCAAAAGCCACCAAAGAAAGTCCGGTATCACATGGAGGCTGAACAACACACTGCTGAACCATGAGTGGGTCATGGAAGAGATTAGAAAGGAAATTCAACTGTTCATGCTATTCAACAAAAATGAACACACAAATTACCAGCTCCTCTGGGACAGAGCAAAGGCAGTACTCAGAGGCAAGTTTATAGCTCTGAGCTCCTACATCAACAAATTGGAGAGATCGGAAACTAGCAATTTAATGACACATCTAAACCTCCTTGAAAAAGAGCAGCAAGATAAACCCCAATCCAGTAGACGGAAAGAAATAATCAAAATTAAATCAGAATTAAATGAATTAGAATCCCAAAAAAGTATAGAAAGAATCAACAAAACAAAGAGTTGGTTCTTCGAAAAAATTAACAAAATTGACAGACCCTTAGCAAACCTTATCAGAAAAAGGAGAGAACACACCCAAATTAATAAACTCAGAGATGAGAATGGAAACATCACCACGGAAACAACCAAGATTCAGAACATTATAAGGGAATACTTCTCAAAACTTTATGCTAATAAGTTTGAGAACTTGACAGAAATGGACCTTTTCCTAGCAAATATTGACATGCCAAAACTAAACCAAGATGAGTTAAACTAGCTTAACAGGCCCATATCAAGTATTGAAATAGAAACAGCAATAAGAGACCTCCCAGCTAATTAAAGTCCAGGACCAGATGGTTTTACAGCGGAATTTTACAAGGCCTTCAGAGCAGAGCTCACACCAATACTCCTCCAACTCTTCAATGAAATTGAAAGAGAAAGCTCACTACCGAACATATTCTATGAAGCCATCATAACCCTCATCCCAAAACCAGGCAGGGACTCATCAAAGAAAGAGAACTATAGACCCATTTCTTTGATGAACATTGATACAAAAGTTCTCAACAAAATTTTGGCCAAACGACTTCAACAATTCATCCAAAAAATCATACACCATGATCAAACAGGATTCATTTCAGGGATGCAAAGCTGGTTCAATATACGCAAATCAATTAATATTATTCATCACATCAACAGGAGCAAGAATAAGAAACACATGGTTATCTCAATAGATGCAGAAAAAGCATTTGACAAAATCCAACACCCCTTTATGATGAAGGTTCTGGAAAAAGTAGGAATCCATGGAACATTCCTCAATACAATAAAGGCTGTATATGACAAACCTACAGCCAGCATTATACTCAATGGTGAAAAACTAAAGACATTTCCTCTTAACTCAGGAACAAGACAAGGATGCCCACTCTCTCCACTTCTCTTCAATCTAGTATTAGAATGCCTAGCTACAGCAATAAGACAAGATGCAGACATAAAGGGGATCCAAATAGGAAAGAAGAAATAAAACTCTCCCTCTTTGCAGATGACATGATCTTGTGTTTAAAGAATCCCATAGACTCCACTCCCAAATTACTCAAGCTGATTCAAAACTTTTGCAAAGTAGCAGGTTATAAAATTAACCCCCAAAATTCAATGGCTTTTCTATATGCCAACAATGAGAAAAGTGTGGCTAAAATTTGGAAAGCAACTCCATTTGTAATAGCCCCACAAAAAATAAAATACCTAGGAATTAATCAAATCAGTGAAGGACCTCTATGATGAAACTTTAAAATCTTGAAAAAGGAAATCAACACAGAACTTAAAAAATGGCAAAACCTCCCATGCTCCTGGATTGGCAAGATTAACATCGTGAAAATGGCAATACTTCCCAAGGCTATCTACAAATTCAACGCGATACCTATCAAAATTCCACCCTCATTCTTCAAGGAAATAGAGGAGGCAATCCAAAAATTCATATGGAACAATAAAAGACCCCGAATAGCAAAAACGCTCCTCAACGGAAAGAACACTGCTGGAGGAATATCAATACCAAATTTCAAACTCTACTATAAAGCCATAGTAATCAAAACAGCTTGGTATTGGCATAAGAACAGACCTCAGGACCAATGGAATAGAATTGAAAACCCAGAAATGAACCTACAGACCTATAGCCATCTAATCTTCGATAAGGAAGCTAAAACAATAGAATGGAAGAAAGACAGCCTCTTCAGTAAATGGTGCTGGCAAAATTGGTTAACTACATGTAGAAAACTAAAGCTAGATCCTTATATATCACCCTGCACCAGAATCAACTCCAAATGGATCAAAGACCTTGAACTCAAAGCAGACACTCTGAAAACATTACGGGATGGAATAGGAGAAACCCTAGGTCTCCTTGGCTCAGGTCGAAATTTTCTGAATAGAGACCCGGAAGCACAACAAATCAAAGAAAGGTTGGACAAATGGGATTGCATAAGATTGCAGAGCTTCTGCAGGGCAAATGACATAGCTGGCAAGATCAATACAAAGCCCACCGATTGGGAGAAGATCTTTACTAGCCATACAACGGACAAGGGTCTCATATCTAAAATATACTTGGAACTCAAAAAATTAAACCACCCAACAACAAATCCTCAAAGAAACAACTGCCCAATAAATAAGTGGGCGAAAGACTTAAAGAGAAGCTTCTCTGAAGAAGAAAGAAGGATGGCCAATAGACACATGAAGAAATGTTCAACATCCCTAGCCATAAAAGAAATGCAAATCAAAACAACATTGAGATATCACCTCACTCCAGTTAGAACAGCAAAAATCAAGAAGTCTAACAACAACAGATCCTGGAGGGGATGTGGACAGAAAGGAACCTTACTTCATTGTTGGTGGGAATGTAAACTTGTTCAACCAATTTGGAAAGCAGTATGGAGGTTCCTCAAAAGACTTCACATAGATCTCCCGTATGATCCAGCAATCCCACTTTTGGGCATTTACCCAAATGTTTACAAACAAGACCACACTAAAGCTACCAGCACAACTATGTTTATTGCAGCATTATTTACCATAGCTAAGACATGGAACCAACCCAGATGCCCCTCAGTAGATGAATGGATCAAGAAAATGTGGTATATATACACAATGGAATTCTATGCCTCCATCAGAAAGAATGACATTTCCCCATTTGTTAGGAAATGGAAAGGTTTGGGAAAAATTATATTAAGTGAAGTAAGCCAGGCCCAAAGAAGCATAGGTCCCATGGTTTCCCTTATTTGCAATATCTAGTATAGGTATGAGTCAAGCGGAAAAGGTCAGATAATGTGATGTTAGGAAAATGAACCCTTAAATATGTATTTTAATGTTTTCGTTTCTTTCATGCATGTGTTTCTAACGCATTTATAAGATTATTTCTTTGTTGCTTTGTATGTCCCTCCCCCACAGTGTAACCCCCGCTTTCACTATATTTGATGTCAGTATAACATGTGGAGGAGATGGGGACAAACAAGTCGTTTAAGGATTCAGGTGGACCTGTTGCAACAATGAGAAGTACAAAATGTCATGTCAAAACCAGCTTTACAATGTCGGTGTGGGGGGGGAGGGGGGTATAATTGAGTGGAGGGAGGGGGGTAAAATTGGGTGGGGGGAGGGGGGAGGCGGGGAAGGGAAGTGAAGGGTAAACAAAGGAGGAGGCTGCAATGCTTGTTAAGAAATGTATGCATTATGCTGCCCATGTAATTGTAGCCCCTCTGTACAGTATGTTCTCAAATAAAATAAAATACAATTAAAAAAAATAAATAAGTGGGCTAAAGGCTTGAAGAGAAACTTCTCTGAGGAAGAAAGAAGGATGTCCAACAGACACATGAAGAAATGCTCAGCCTCCCTAGCCATAAAAGAAATGTAAATCAAAACAACATTGAGATACCACCTCCCACCAGCTAGAATGGCTATAATCAAGAATTCTAACAACAACAGATGCTTGAGGGGATGTGGACAGAAGGGAACCTTACTTCAATGTTGGTGGGAGTGTAAACTTGTTCAACCACTTTGGAAAGCAGTATGGAGATTCCTCAAAAGTCTTCACATAGAGCTCCCCTATTACCCAGCAATCCCACTTTTGGGCATTTACCCAAATGTTTACCAACAAGACCACACTAAATCTACTAAAATAACTACGTTTATTGCAGCATTATTTACCATAGCTAAGATCTGGAACCAACCCAGATGCCCCTCCATAGATGAATGAATCAAGAAAATGTGGTTTATATACACAATGGAATCCTATGCCTCCTTCAGAAAGAATGACATTTTCCTATTTGTTAGGAAATGGAAAGGCTTGGAAAAAATTATACTAAGTGAAGTAAGCCACGCCCAAAGAAACAAAGGTCCTATGGTTTCCCTTTTTTGCAATATCTAGTATATGTATGAGTCAAGCAGGAATGGTCAGATAACATAATGTTAGGAAAATGAACCCTTAGATAAGTATTTAAATGCTTTTTTTCTTTCATGCATTTGTTTCTAACTCATTTATAAGATTATTTCTTTGTTGCTTTGTATGTCCCTCCCCAACTCTACAACCCCTGCTTTCATTATATTTGATGTCAATATAATTTGTGGAGGGGATGGGGAAAAACAAGTCGGTTAATGATACAGGTGGACCCGATGCAACTATGAGAAGTACAAGTTGTCACATCAAAAGGAACTTTACGACTTTGGTGCGGGGGGGGGGGGGTAGGGGGGATTGGGTGGGGGGGCGGTGGGAGGCTGGGAAGGGATGTGAAGGGTAAACAAAGGAGGAGCCTGCAATGCTTGATAAAAAATGTACTCATTATCTTGCCCATGTAATTGTAACCCCTCTGTACAATATGTTCACAAAAAATAAAAAAAGACAAAAAAATAAAAAAAAATACAAAAAAAAAGATTTTCATTTTTTTCAGAAATAGGTGAAGTAAATCCGAGTGCCTCGAGGAAGAATACAAACATGATTTTTTCTCCTGTCTCGCTTCTACCATAGTGTCGAACATGACTTTAAATATGTAATAAAATATTTGCTTTCGCTATTTTTTTTAAAAAAATAGTTTTTTAATAAAGAGTAATTGTTAAATATTTTTATAAAAATATTACATCATAATTTGTTGTTTGCTTTTGCCAGGAATGAAATAGGACTGCATTATCATTGGGTGAGTTGAGAGGCAAAATTTTATCAGAATCTAAATATAATAAAAGTAGATGATTTAAAAATAAATACCTTGTAGGTACTTTTTTAACATGTCATACCCACAGAAACACTTTTTTCTTCTTTTCCTCTCCACACTGATTCAATTTCAATAACCAATTCATGTAATTCAAATAGCTGTTTCAGAAATAGTTTAGACAAAAAAGTTAGAAAAAGAAAAGCACTATTGGGTGGTGCATTCTTTATAAATAGCAGTCAAATAAGTATTAACCATAATTTCAAAGTAGTAGCAGTTAAATGCTCTTGAAAAGAGAAGATTTTAAGCAGAATGAATAAAAAAAAATGATAGTGCCAGAACTGCTTCAGGAGGTGGTCTCTGGGATTTAGGGTTTATAGTATATGACAATGTTTTAACCAGGATTTCTTGATTTCAGGGAGTAATTGTTTTACTTATATTTTATTGAAATATGTTATTCAAATTTAATGAAAGGACAAGTTTATAGTAGAAATAACGCTACACACTCATTGTGGTATGCATTATATATTATATACATATATATATAATTTTACAAACATATATATATATATATATCTGCATACATATGTTTATTTTTAATTTTTATCCATGGGGCTTGAAATCTGGACCTGTACACTGTCCCTCAGCTCTTCAGCTCAAGATTAGTCCTCTACCACTTGAGCCACAGCCAGTTTTCTTTTGGCTCATTGGGGATAAGAGTCTCATGGACTTTCCTGCCTAAGCTTGCTTTGAACCATGATTCTGAGCTCTCAGAATCCTTAGTTGCTGGTGTTGCAAGCATGAGCCACTAGCACCTAGCTACATAATTATTTTTTACATATTTATGAAATATTAAGTGGTAATCCTATTCATTTATATGTTGTGTAATGATCAAGCTACATCATATCCATTAATTTCTGCATGTAATATTTCTTTTTAGTGAGAATGCTCAAAAACTTATCTTCTGGCTATGATGAAATATATATATTCTTAACTGTAATCACCTTGCTTCTTGTGGTATACAATTAATATATTTACTTTTAGTCATAGAAGTCTGCTAATTAAGTTATATAAAACATAAATTGTAAAGTGAAAGAAATTAATGGTTCCATTACTTTTTTTAAGAAGACAATTATACCTTTTGTTTTCAGTTATATTTCTTTGGGAATGTGTACTATACATTGATTCAACTGTAAAAATTGATAGCAATTACATTATAACAAGTTGATTGAAACTTGTATTTGAAAATTGCACACAACACAAATGTACTTCCACTTTATTACATAATTAAAATAACAATAAAGCAAAGATTGGTGTTAGCGATTCAAGTGTAGAATCCTAGAAACCCAGGAGGCTTGGACTTGAATATTTTAGTTCTATGTCAGTCCAAACAACAAAATGTGAAAACTTATCTCCAATTATCCAGCAAGAAGCAGAAGGTGAGAATGTAGTTCAAGGAATACAGTGTCATCAGCCATGAGCAAAAAATACAAGTTAGACCATTAACTTCAAGTTCAATCCATAAAAATGGCATATACACACAAAACAACAACACAAAGGTATTATGAACAACAATAATGAAGACAAAATAGTAGAAAAGATCATGAGAAATGTCTAAACATCTGGAAGACAGAAATCATTTGACAGAAATTTGATTCATGAGAAGGAAAGGTCGCAGGCTCATTTGTACAATCTCATTGTAGGCATTTGTGTTGAAACTTGGCTATTGGGTAACATGTGAAAGAGTAGATTGGATTACCTGACATAGGAGACATTGCCTGTAACTATGCACCATCCCAGTCTTCAAAATCTAAACTCGTGCGTGTTAATTTAAATGAAAGCTCATGTTAGAGACTGTTTGGACCACACAGACTGGGGTCCTTATTTTGAGGCTTCAGACCAGTGCTTTTGTTTATAACCGCTCCTGTTTTACACCCCTTTCTTTGGGCACCTATGCCTTACTGAGCTGGCACCAGGCCAAGGCTTTGAATTTGACTCCCCTCCTGCCATAATCCCTCCATTTCTCCAGCTACAACTCGTTTCACATGCTATCTCTGTCTTTACATTAGTTGTTTTCTTACTAATCCCCACCAGAAAACTCTTATATTCATGTAAATCCCACCATAAATAACCTAGTGAAATGAGTGTTTAGTATTGGCTGAGGCTCTCATCTGTGGTTCTCATTTTTCTTCATGGCTTTTGAGTCTGACAAATGATTGATTTGGTTTGATGTAATCCCACTTATCCAGACTTACTTTGGAAGTTTTGACCTCTACCAAGGAGCCCTCATGTTTCTCCTAACTCTACCTGTAACATTCTCAAGGTAGCTGGGATTACATGGTGGTCTTCGATCCATTTGGAATCGATTCTGATACACGGATATATATGAGGATCTAAATTCGGTTTTCTGTATACTGCCAATTCTACCAGCACAATTTGTTTTTCTTCCATCCTGTGTGTCTGGCTTCCTTGTCAAAGATTATTTACCTATAGGAGTGGATTCATTCCTGGACCTTCAATTCTGTTGTATTGTTGGAATTCTGTGCTTCCATTGGAAAGAATGCCACTACCCCATTCCTGAACAAAAGGAAAGACTGGAAAACAATGATATTAAGTGAAATAAGCCAGATCTAATTAAATATATGCTGCATGGTTGTCCTCATTTGTAATAACTAGATATGTCTATAAATCTACAAGTTAATCCAATAGTTAGTAAAAGACATACAATTACCCTTGGATATGATTAACTAAGAGCAATCTAAGCATTCACACGTCAGGAACAAGGTAAACTATTCTTAGGAAAGAATCACAATGTCTCAATGCCTATGTGCATATGACCATATAAATGTTGCTTATTGCAATGAACTCTAAGAATCAATCATACATGTGAAATACATCTATCTGTATATAATTTTAATAGATGTCATGAAAATAACCAACTTCTCTGTAAATTCAAAAGCAAAATTCTAAGTTTAGAAGATAAAAACGAAGAATGCTTTCAGCACATAAACTTAAACACATAGGGAAAAAGGTGGGAGAGAAAAGATAAGATGAAAAGTAGAATAGGTAACTATTGAAGAATTCATAAACTATTTCAAAAAGTATACAAGAGAGCTGGGGTACATCTCAGTTGTAGGACTAGACTAATATATATAAAGCCATAGGTTCAATTTCCATGAAGGCCTAATAATAAGTTAATAAAGAGTAGTAATACAATAATTATCTTAAATAAATGCTTTCATATTAGAGAGGCCTGAATCCTAAAACAGTAAATAAATTATTCTCAACACTTGTATCCAATGACAAGAAACTACAAGAATGAAGAGCAAATATTTTCCTTTTCTAGCCCTTCCTTTCCTTTTCTGGTTTATTCTTTTCTTTTTTCCTTTGACACTACTGGTGCTTGAAGTTGCTAATGCTCTAATCACTTTAGATTATTTTTCAGGCTAAGCCTCCCTTGAGGAATGATAGCTTAGCAATGGCTTCCACAAACATGACATAACAGGGAAATTACACTATATCTAGCTTTGTTTGTTTTCGTAGTTTCTCACGAATTTATATTTTTTAGAACTGGCCTTGATATCAGTCTTCTAAATCTCTGCCTTCTAATTAGCAAAGTACATTTCATCTCAAGCTTGGACCCACACTTTATTTCAGTTTAACCATTCAATATTGACTTCAGTTCAACCAACGTGAACTATTGGGGAAATATATGGACATCTCATTCCCACTGGTAGGCAATTCTGATGAAGATGAGGAACAAGATAAATAAGTGAGGAATGATATTAGTTGCAAAAAAAGAAAATGGAATAGGATCCAAACAATTTCTTCTTTGGGCTGCCGAAAATAATCGGATTACTACAGTTCCAAGACTACTTTTCAAAAAGGCCACTCATGTGAATACTAGGGATGAAGATGAGTATACCCCTCTTCATCGGGAAGCCTACTGTGGACACTTAGACATTATCCATGAGTTGGTGGCTCAAGAGGGAGATACTCATGCAATAACTGTGGATGGCTTGACACTCCTGCACAGTGATTATACGTGGAATAATACCAGAGTTTCTTCTTTCTTACTGCATCATGATGCAGATACCAATGCCCAAACTTAAGGCCTTTTGACCTCTTGCATCTTGCTGCTGGGAATAGAGATAGCAAAGATACGCTGGATCTCCTTCTGTTGAACCGTTATTTAAACCAGGTCTAAAGAACATCTAGGAAGAAACTGTATTTGATAATGCCAAAAGGATAAGTATGTATCACTACCTCTTTGAAGTTGTGGAAGGCTGTACAAATTTTTCCTAAGTCATAATGTTTCTATTAAGCTTCTCAAGTTTAAAAGTGCCAGTCCATTCGTTGGTCCGTACACAATATTTTCACAGTACAAAGTAACAGCAATACCTTACTGTTAAAAATTCATGAATTCCATGGTATTCTTCCAAGTCAATTGCCTGACTTTGATGCCAAAATGTATTCAAGAGTTTTTGTATACATCTATAATAATTTCTGCAGTTTGTGATTTTTTAAATCAGAAATAATTTTAACTTATCTGTTGAAATGAGTAGTACAGAAACTAAAGATATTTCTAGTGCTTTTCTGAAAAAAGTATATTTTAAAATATTTTATATTCTCTTGTTTGTACAATTTCCATAATCTATTTCATTCTCTCCTAGATATAATACATTGAATTCTACATCGTTTAATAATATATAGGTTCATTAATAAATGTGTCCTTTAAGATTGCATTCCATATAGAAACAGTTTAAGATTCCTTTTTTTCCTAGGTCCTTATACTATTTTATTTCTTTGGGATAAAATAACAATGCTATCTAATTTAAAAAGTTTTGTAAAGTTTATGCTATTTAAAGGCCTTTCTAAGGTGAAAACTTAATATACTGATGTCAAACTTACTTTCAATTCTATGAATTACATATATTGTTACACTCATATTTTTGTAATCAACATTTTAATAACTTTTTTCATTTCTTGCATCTAAAGAATGAAAAAAATTGGACTACTTCACAAATTTTCATATCATCCTGTATTTCATATCATATCTGTGTTGTAATTTTGGTATACGTGCTGTTGAAGCATGTAGTATCTTCTAAATTTAAACAGTTAATGATGCAATCTTTATATAGGTATATATCTTTGGTTGCCTATTTGTAACAAGGGAAACTTATTGTTCCTAACAATGCTATTGATCTTCTTTTCCTAAAATTCTATATATAGTAAAAAAAAATTATATTGTTTGGTCTATTGCTCACATTTGCATTTTTTTGTCAATGAAAATTTTTTTTCATTTTAAATTTGATCATACTTTGAAGCATTTATAGCCAGGTCCAAAGATGATGGCTTTTACAAATACTTATTTATCCAACTGAGTTATCTTTGTGGAGCTAATGGATTCAAAGTAAGCCTTGCTTAAGAGCGACTTATAAAATTCTGCAGCATAAAATTTACCAAATGAGGTCTTACTGGCACAAATGTCTACCTGACCATTTACTCTTCTTCCATGTAGCAACAGATCAACTAGAATATCTTACCCTGACAGCATAGATTGTCTTACTGAAACAAAACTATTATTAGTTAAATTGGATCATAGAGAGAAGAACAATTCAGACAGAACTGTTCAGAATAGAAGGTATTTTATCAAAATACAATTATTTAATATACCTACCATTTCAAAATTAGCTAAAGCCAAGAAGGTGAAAAAATTGTTCATATGCATGATTACCTAATATCCTGGCCTGTCAACCATCCAACCAGGCAGGAACTTACACTACTGCCTTTCTATCAACAAATATTCCCATAGCTCCAGGAGAAGTCCATATGTTTCTTCTCGTTATTAGGCCTTAAATTGGTAATGTTTTAATCAGAGTGTTTCCTTGTGTGTCCAGGTTGTAAATCTGCAAATAGTAAAGCTTTAGTTCTAACTCTACCAAACACTGAGGTAGAGATAATGGAATAATACTTTAAAACAGAGTTGCCATTTATACACTAACCACAAAAGAACAATGCAAAACATGTGCCCTTTTTATTATATTATGTATAGTTATATATTTTATATTTATATGTGCTGATTTTATATTTCACACAGTGAATCTTACTACAAATAATTGATAATTTGACAAAAAATTATATTTCGTTATTCCAATAAATAGATTGGAATATAAATAATTAGGTTTAGAATATATATTAGAATATAAAAAGTATCAATGCAATGTCTTTCGTACAAACTTGTGATACCTTCAAAGTGCTCTTGGTCTTCTGAATTCACATAGTAAAAAAACAATTTTGTTTTCCTATAATCTATAAAGTATTTTACTCTGATGCTCTGTTTATTATTTTAACTCGCTGGTCCTAAACAGTTTTTCTCCATATTTCTGAAGCATTCCTACTGATTATACCCAAATTTTGCTGATATGCTATCTACAAGATATTTTTTCTGCAGGACCCACAGTTCCTAGGATCCCAGGTCCGAGTTACCTGCATCATCAAATAACAGAGGCAAGACTTTTCACCTAGGCCCATGCAACATACCAACAGAAAGTAATTGAAGACCCATCTCAATTTCTCATTTCCTATAATATTTCAGGGCCCGAATTCTTTGAGAAACAGGAATTTTCAGTAAGCAATTGTGAAATGCAATGCAACTTAAAATAAAAGATGATATCACAAAATCTGAGAGAATGTACTGTAGTTCAAACTTTCAATTTACAGATGACCAGTCCATATGGTTGAATGAGATAAAAAAAGTCACAAGATTATTTTTATACCACTCTCCTAATGATTACTGAATGATTTTAGTCCAGCATAAGTAGGCCAAAAAAGTAGATCCTGGAAGGATAGATCCGTAATTGGTCTACCAAGACCAGGAAAACTTGACTTAGATGCCAAATATAATTCAGAAAAACATTAATTGAGAAGATCCTTAGTACTTCAAAACACTGGTACTTCAGTAAAACTTGGTTCGGTAGTATAAAAATGTAGTCATTCTGAAAACAATAATAACCTACATTTAATCTTCTGAAAGTATATTCTTTTTCAAATATACTTTTAAAAATCACAATCACCTAAATAACATTTGCAAATAGATTATACTTAGTGGCATTACAAGTTTTTCAAGTTTAGGGAGCAAGTTTCAATAGAGTTGATTTATTTACCCAGCACCAATGCCAAACCGGTTCAACTATTCATTAAAGTATAGAAATAGTTCCGCCCACCATTTGTGTGTTAGTAGGTGCCTTCCAGAAATGTGTTAAATAGATCAGCCTCCTATACTTCAAACCCAAATGTTAGCTAATAAAGTAAATTTCATCACTTAAATAAGGTACATTTGAAAAATTCACAAATAGTTGCCTCATCTTATATTGTTTTATGTTTTCCCTATCTGTCTAACATAGTAAGAAATATGACTTTAAGTCTTGAATATGGGTATTCATCAGAGATGTGACAAACATAAAATCTGTCTTCTACTTCTATCACATTCTTCGATAGTAGTAAATCTTAGTTTTCTTCATTTTCCAAAACTTATATGTAGTAGATAATATTATCCCATGTAAAACAAAATAATCACAAACCATTGTACAAAGCCATTTATAAAAATTGGTAATTAGGAATACATTCTAAGCCATTTTAAAACTTTTTTTGACTAAAGATTAATCTTCCAAATGGATGAGAATAAAACCATGTCTAGGTCCTTCACGTCTACAGTCTTGCAAATTATTATTGCAGATGAATGAATTATGGAAATATAAGCTGATATCAGTTCAAACATATGCAGGATTGAAACTCCATGGAATGTATATAAAACTTTCAAAGTATTAACAGTTTAACAGAATGACTACCAGGAAATTAAAACCAAAGTAGAATAATAGTAAAGACATAGAATGAATGAAAAATGGAACAAGTGGCAAGTACAGTTAGAATACTTGATGTACACATGTGATAAAGGAAGTGGTAACTCTGAAATAAATCTTGAAGAAGGGGTTGGTTGAGAATGATAGAAAAAGTAACTCTGATCCAGGAGCATTGGACAATTAGATGAACCTATTTAATTGTAACACACTTGCACAACCTTTTGAAATTCAGTTAAAAAACACAACAAAAAACAAAAACACACAAAAATCACAACCAAAGAGCAATCTCTAGAGAGTGTGAATATGACCTCTCAAAATTTTAAGGAGTTAATGAAGGACAGTCTTGGGAAAAGCAAACAATGCTTTTCAAAGAGGGCAGTTCGGGGTAGGGGAGAATTTTGAATAGATTTAAATAGATTGTCTAAGGTTATAAATCACCTACATCTGCTGCAAATATTATCTTTCTTCTGTGAATTCTCTTTGTCGGAAATGGGTACTGCAGTCCTGACCCACACTTGATAGATTCTGAAGATAGAATGGAAGAAACAAGATCAAGAACCTAACAGGTTCTGTCCACTGGAGAGAAAACAATACTCTATGTTTTCTCTCATCTCTCTTCACTACTCTTTTTTCATACTTTTAAGTCAACTGATTTTGAATTTTATTTTTCGTTCTTTGTTCTGGCAAAGTAATTGGTCAAGTTAGTTCACTAAATATTATTTGCCTTTTTTTTGTATCATGCTGTTTACTTGTCCGAGTCCATTAAACTTCACCCTTGCATTTGGTTGCCACGACAACCCTACATCTATGTTAATGAGGACAAACTCTAATGTAAAACTTTGTCTCCAAAAAATCAGTCCCATAAGCTGTGATCACAAATATTTGGCTATACTTTTTTTTTTTACCTTGAAAGTCTTCTTGTGTCTAAAGTGCCCACAAAAATAAGTACTCCACCACTTTTTGGTTCAATCACTTCTAACCTCAAAGATATATTTTGATAACAAGATGCTTAGGGGAAATCAAAGAATACTCTACTTTTATCTTCTCTCTTAAGACTCTCCTTAGATACCTTATCAGTTTCAGTGAAGTTATTCTTTGAAAAATTATTTCAATAGATTATTCTTCTCTTGGTCTTGCATTTGTTCAGCAAGATGTATGGGAAAGAAGAGTTAAATCATCCATTCCTTGGATGACAGTGTCTGTTACAAAGGACAGTCCTTCTATGTCTAATTCTATGTCCTCCTCTTATCTCTTGTCTGATTTCCAATTAATCACAGCTTCTTGGCTTCAAGTCCAGTGAAGCTGAAGGACTATAAGGTCTCCCCCCCACCCCGCCCCACTATATCTTCATGGTTTCTCTTTTAAAACTCTTTTAAGTTGCCTCATTTGGACTCAGAATTTATTTTCATGTCTTCATTCAATCTGTTCTGCATTATAGTCAGCCAAATAGGCTCTATAAAATCACTTTATGTAGCAAAAATATTAAGACAACATGTATGAAAGTTTAGGCCTCCCTCCACTGCTGAAGCCAATATGCTTAGCTAGGACTTCTAAGAACACTGTTTTGTTACCCTTTCAATTTGCTCAATTCTTTTCTGATCCCAAAAGTTTTTGGCTTATGTAATAAGAGAAATCTTTATTATCTCATGTTAATAAGGATATTATTTTTTGTGAGCTACTTAGAAATGTGTAATCATTGGAGTATCCAATCAGATTTTTTTTCTCTGTTTCAGTGTTTCACGTACAAAGACATTGTAGAAAGTGTTACAAACAGAAAAGTGTGAACCCAATACCTTTTTTCATTGTAGAGGGCACTTTCGCCCTAAATATTTTGACCAAAATTATCTTTTTCAAAGAATTATTTTGGTAGTTACAAGTCAATTCACAAATTTAGATATCTGAATTTTTTAAGAACTTTGAATTTCACACAGTGAGAGTATATTTCCTGGGTAAGGACAATTCTCAAAGAACCTACAGGATTTACAGCAAGGTTTCTTAAGTTTGTTTGTTTAGTGTGAAAATGAGCTATCTTCACCCACATTGCTCCCTCTTAATTAAGTCTCCATAGATTTCCTTGCATGAAAGCCTATTTTCCCACGCAATTTTCTTAATACGCTAAGTTTTTAAAAAGTTTGAACAATCAAAATATATCTGTCATAATTTTCAAACTCCTTTGAAATTCCTTTATCAGAATCACATGTTCACTAATCCTAATTCAACCTTTACCATCAAATCAGTTGACATGTTGTTTTCATGATATACTGTCCCTACAACTATTTTTTCCAGTGGGTTTATGTGTATATATGGCCATATAAGCTGGTGCTGAACAAAATGAACTTCAAGATATGGAAGAGAGATTTTTTTGTAGTTGTTGTTTATAATATACTATATGATTTCCATTATCTTTGGGTTTTTTCCCTTATGGTTTTCCCCTGCTGTATTTGATTTTGGTGCCCTGTGTATTGTGTATACATTTACCTTAATTAGGGAAGGGAAGATGAACAACAAAATGGTGAGACAAAGGACAAAAGGAAAACCAATGCAATAGCAATACTCTCATGCAATATGTGGAAATGTACATTACAACTTGTGAGGAGTACTGAGGTGAAGGAACACTGTGAGAAAAATGAAGGAGGGGCTAAAAAGTTTGAAAAGTTATGTATTCACTACCTTACAATTACTGTAACCCCATTGTACATCAATTTGAAAATAAATTTTAAAATAAGCTGCATAAAAGATAATTTCACTCTATTTTTACAGTAAATATTATCCTTTATTTTATGTTGTAATTTATTAAAAATCAATACTATTTGGCATCTAATTTGAAACAATTACTCCTTTTATATCAGAGGGTCAACAAGTTTAATGTTATCCAACTAGACAATATTTTCACAATAAACTTGCCAATATTTTGAAAAAAGAATAAATTTAGTACTTTCTCACACTAAAACCAAATACAGTTTAACTCTATGGAAACCAATAACTTTTCAAAGTAAATAAGTTGTTAAGAACACAGAATATATGTGTTCTTCAAAATTCCTATGACTAATAACTACTCATTTTAAATTTCTGAACATTCCATACCTGAGAGATTCAAAACAGTACCTGTTTGCAATTCTGCAATAGATGCAATTTCCAATGGAGTGTTACAGATTGAGAAGTCAACAGAAAAATAGCCACATTCTGGTAGAGGATAAAATTATGAAGCATCTGTAATTAATTCTTCAAGAGTAAGCAAATATTTATCAAAGTAAGCTATTATTTCTATGACCATCAATCCCAAGATTTATGCCATAAAGTCATCCTAGTCCAATAGTTTCCAACTCGTAAAGAGCACCTTAAAATTCCCTTAATATACTTCATGAATAGTTTATATAAATTGTGAAAAAATACCACACATTTGCTAATGTGACGCCCTCCTTGTTCTGGAAAGATAGCCACAATAAAATGGGTTGCAAAAATTTCCCCCAGTGAAATTCTTGAGATCAGAACACTTGCAAATGTTATTTATATTTAAACTTTTTTTTAACTATCACAGATATTCAGAATGCTAAGGTTGGAAGATTATGGTTCAAATCTCCAGTAAATTTCTCAGAAAAAGCCAGACACAAGTGGCACTGAGATTGAAGTGGTAGCACACGAGCCTTGAACATAAAGAGGCTCAGAGACAGTTTCCAGACCCAGAGTGCAAACCTTAGGACAAACCAATAAAACAAAAACAAACCCCAATATTACATTTTTCTTATTGCATACAGAGGCACGTAATTAAGGAAATGGCTTCCTGTGTTACATATAGGTAGAAGAAAGAAGATGTCACACAATTATTTTTTTTCATACAATGTTATACAAAACACTCAAAAATTCCTCTTTTGCTAAATTTATAAATTAATATCCATTTGTTGGCAACTCTGTCTAGATTATTCACATTATCACTTTAACCATGAACTGTTGGAATTATCTATCAACTAAGATCTAATTATAATCCTCTTGAAAGAATATTCTAGGAAAATGGAATGCCAGAATCATTTGTGAATTTTTCAATTAAACCCTCTACTTAAAAAGAATTTTGTAGTATCCTATAAAATATGAAATTACAAACAAAACCAAAATATTTATGTTAACTCTAAATTCTAATTTAGCAAGATCTACAAATTCCTGCATTAGGTAAACTTTATTATTTCTCTAGGCTTAAGTTTTTTTAATCCATCATTTCTTTTGAAACCAACAGAATGATGCTTATTTACTTTTTCAAATTTTGGGTGGGAATCATGAGCCATTTTGCATTTAGGAATGGTCTGTAATGAAGAGAGCATTTAAAACACAAATGAAGATTATATACGAGTTGTATTTCAATAGGAAACTTGACTTCTCAAAACATAATGGCAAAATTAGCCCAGACTTGCAATTGTGTATTCCTTTCTTGTTTGATTTGTTTTATTAAACAAAATTATACTACCTGGTCCAGGGAAGGTATCACTTTGTATTTCCACTCTCTAATCTCCTGTCTTAGTCTGCATGCTAGAATTCCAGGCTTGTATCACATTGCCCTGCCATGGTTTCTTGGTTTATGTAATCTAGATACAGACTAGCAATTCTTAACTTCTCCAATGATATTATCCACTAGACTGACTGCTCAGAGTGTTTATGTACTATTTTCGAAGATCTTCTATCATTTGACACAGGATATGAACATTTTCAAATGCACATGCTGGGATCTCTTATTCATTTCTCCATGGAGCTGATCCTTTAATAATAATTACTGAACTCTCTTACTGTCTCTGTTCCCTACCTATGTAATAGTCTCAAACTTTTTTGAAGAAAGTTCACTTGAGGATTTTCTAATATTAAAATTTATAACTTGATTCTTACTCAGGACATATTTTCTATTGTTTTTTAACTTTTCTACATATTCTAAGTTGTTTCATTTGTGTAATTGTGTGTGCACATTTAAGTGCCTCTGTGTGTATGTGTATGTTTGTATGTATGTATGCAAAAGCCTCAAGCTCTTATTCATCAATTTTGCTCATGACTGTTATTCCATCACCTGAGCCATTCTTCCAATTTAGCTTTTGGCTGTTAGTGTGGCAAAGACTGTTCTGTTCAGGCTGCATGCCAACTAAACTTCCCAGACTCATTTACATTCTTAGGTTTTATTTCTCCAGAAGTATCAACTTTTAAACTACAAATATTTTTGTGAGTGTAAAGTCTAAGCTGTAGCCCAGATTTTTAACTCAAGAATTCATACAAAGATAGATGAACATACACATTGCATATGCTGAGTGTACTCTATTAGAAATGTGATCTTAAGCCAGGTGGTGGAGATATTTGAGGACTGGGGTTCAAAGCCAGCCCAGGTAGGAAAGTCCCAGAGACCCTTTTCTCCAATTAACTACCAGAAAACTGAAAGTGGTACTGTGACTCAAGTGGTAGAGCAGTAGCCTTGATCTGAGTAACGGAGGGATAGCGCCCAGGTCTTGAGTTCAAGTGCCAAGACCAACAACAACAAAAAAGAATATAAGAAAAAGAAAGAAAAATAATTGTGATCTTTGCCACTAGTTCATTGCTAGTATAATCCCTGCTCTCTCAAGACACATTTTTTTCCAGTTAAGTCCATGCTCTTATATCTAACTTGCATTGGAACCAGAATTATTCTTCCACTCTACTTTTTAAAAATTTGTGTGATTAGCAAGTGTGATTTAGAAAGGGAGTGGCCTCATACTTCATGCTCCACTTAGGAGTAATGGTTTCTCTATATCACTCCCATAAATCTTCATATTGGAATTGGCTTTTTGTTTCAATGTTGTCTTATTTGTAGTCTTCTATACTGTATTGAACCCTTATACTTAAACACAGCACTTCTCTTTCTCGTAATATTGCAAATGTTTCTCTTACTGTTAACTCCTGTACATTAGGGAAATAATGCACAGCACATACACTCACAAAAAATGATCTGAGAACCTTCTTCCCATTTAAAATTCGCCTTAATTTGCAGAGCAATTATGAAGTTTGAACTCAATGTACTCATGGATAATATAAATTTCATATTTTCTCTGTACTAAGTTGTCTCTGAAACACCTGCTGCCTCATGTCCAAAATTGTCCTTGTGTTATTTCAGTGAAGCCAGAAAACATACATTATCCTTCAAGAAGAACTAATGATTGTTACTGGAAGTCGTGGAAAGTGATCCCAGGAAAGGAATTGAACATAGAGGAATGACAAAGATCCAATTAACTTGTGCTTTCCTTTCACTGTATAAGAAAAGAATCCCAAGGCTTGAGGGAAACTCTGTCCCTGACTCTTTCCAATGTGTTTATTACTCATATAAAAGTTGTTTGTAAACTTCTAGTTGAGAGTATTACAAAAGGAAATAATGTGGCATGTGAAGGCCAGCATAGAACAAAAAGAATCAAAGTTTTTTTTTTTTTTTTTTTTTTTTTTTTTTTTTTTTTTTTTTGCCAATTGTGGGGCCTTAACTGTGGGCCTGGGAGATCTCTGTCAGCTCTTAAGCTCAAGGATAGTGCTCTACCACTTGAACCACAGCGCCATTTATGACTTTTTCTGCTTATGTGGTACTGAGAAATTAAACTCTGGGCCTCATGCATTCAAGGCAAGCACTCTACCACTGAACCACATTCCCAGCCCCTAATAACATTGTTTTAAAATTGTTCTACTGCAAAGAAACAAACACATGGAGGTTTAAAAGTGTCTTATGGATGAATATTTCAACCCTGAGATGATTCTCTTTTGGCAAGAGTCCGTTATCAATTCCTTTAGTCTGGTCCTGAGTTCTCCATAGCAATAAAGATTCCAAAAAAGCAGGATCCAGTGAGTATGATCAGCAAAAGCAGCCTCTTCTCAGACCAGTACTCCTTTAAGGAGAGTCCCAACGAAATATCTGGGGGTTGTTTTTGTTTACTGTTTGTTTAGTTTGTCCTGGTTCTGGGTCTTGAACCCAGAGGCTGGACCCTGTCCCTGAACAGCTGTCTTTCCTGCCCACCTGTCCTCAAAGTTAGACTCTACTGCTTGAGCTAAAACTCCACTTCTGGCTTTTTTGGTGTTTAATTACAGATAAGAGTTTGATAGACTCTCCTGCCTGTGTTGTATTTGAACTAAGATAGTAAGAAAGCCAAGTGACATCAACTGTATGGAGTTCTCTTTTAAACCAAGGAATCTTAGATGAAGTTTATTATAAAGCTAATATTTGACAATTTTTAAAAGAAGAGAATATGCCCAGCAAAGAAACCATAGCTTAAATTACTCAACAAAAGTAGGTGCTCTGAATCATTTTGGAATTATTTTTTATGCTTGGGAAGATTATTATTGACCTTGTCATTCCTTCTAGGGAAACTGAAAGTCATATTTGCACATTTTTTTTTGTTTGTCATGTGGCTTGCACTCTGTTCTTGGGTGCTGTTCTTGAGCTCTTCAGCTCAAGTTGAGCACTCTACCACTTTAGCTACAGGACCACTTCCGGGTTTCCAGTGATTAATTGAAGATAAGTGTCTCATGGACTTTCCTGACCAGGCTTGCTTGAACCACTATCCTCTGGTCTCATCCTTCTGAGTAGCTAGGATTACAGGCGTGAGCTACCAGTGTATTTGCATTTATGTGTACTTAATGAAACTAGGTAGACAAAGAATGCAAAACTGAACACAGTGAAGGATCCCCTTCCTCATGGGAATAGGGTAAGGATTAAAGAGAGCCATGATTTGTTCCATAAACCCACAACTGTTCACAATTACCAACAGGCCCCATGAGCTCTTTCCAGGTATCTTCCTGTCATTTGCTCACAGAATTGCCAAGAACCCTCTGTATAAGTCCCTTGTTTCCTCGCAATTGTCCCATGGGGAAACTGAGGTCCAATGGTTGAGGCCTAACCCAGGGCTTCACCTGTGGTCAAGAATTGGCTGCCATTGACTAAGAGTTTGGGATAATCCATCTAAACTGATGACTGAGTGCGGTGCTACATGTCTACTACCCCAACTACAGAGGACCAGGCCTGGTGGAGCATGCCTGTCACAGATAGGAGGACAATGATCCAGCCCAGCCTGAGCATATATTGATTCTCTATCTCGGAAATGTCCAACACAGAAAGGCTTGGCTCACATGTTTGAAGATCTGACTGACAAGCTTGAGGCCTTGAGTTCAAACCCTAATATACCAAAAAGAATCAGAGGCCAGATGCGCAAAGCTCATGCCCCAAATCCTAGCTACTCAGGAGTCTTAGATCTGAAGATCACAGGTCAAGATTTAAAATATGGTTGGCCTAGCCCATCAGACGTCATGGTGAGGAGACCCGGAGTCTGACCTATGCTGGTGCACTCCATACTCGCAGGATGCACATCCTTACTAAGTGCTGGCCACACACTCTGTTCTCCTGGGAAACCACCCCCTGCGGGACACATCCCCCAAGTTCTCCCATGCTCCACTGTCACCAACCAGGCCCAAGGGAGTAGACAGCTCCAGGCCCCACAGATCCCTTGGTCTTGTAATTTAATGGTGATGAGTCCCCTTCAAGTACCTCACCCTTCCAGGCTCCTAGACATCAGCTGTGAAGCACATGCACCAGCCACCCAATGATAACAGGATAAGTTACCAAAGGATACAACTCTCCTTGTTGCCACCCACTTCTACACACACATACACTCACAAACACACACACACACACACACACACACACAAACACACACACAAATCCAGACTGGTGACAGAAGACTTGTTCATGCAGCACCTGCAATTTGCCCAGTGATCACTCACCTAAGCACAGTTAGGATGTACAAGTAGAAAGATAATCTCTCTCTTTCTCTCTCTCTCTCTCTCTCTCTCTCTCTCTCTCTCTCTCTCTCTCTCTCTCTCTCTCTCTCTCTCTCTCTCTCTCTCTCTCTCTCTCTCTCTCTGCCCCCCTCTTTCTAATGCACACACACAAACAAACACACACACACACACACACACACACACACACACGAGACTGAGAGCAGTGCCTCTGTTCGTTCCTCATCTGGGACAATGTACAAGCTGGAGCATGGGGGTACCCTTGAGAGAACCAGAGAACAAGAGACTCCCACCCAAGGGGAGCTCCACTCAAATGACACACCTCACCTCTCCCTTTCTCCAAGGCCAGATCCTTCCTCTTGGGAACAACCAGCCTTGACTCCACATTCACCAAAACCCTAGGCCAGGATGCTGGATGAAGGAGTCCTGAGACAGGTGGCTTCTCAGAGCCTGGGAGGGGAAACTAGCAGAGGGTCATGATGCCCCCAGAGGGGTGTCTGACCAGGGGTGGGGCAATGTTGGGGAAATGGATGGGGTCCTAAATGCTACATACATTGATATACTCTTTACTTCTAGCCTACATGTTTCTGGGCTAATTAGCGGATTCTTGGGGAGGAAAAGAAGACCAAATGGACCAAAAGCACCAGCAGATGCTGGCAGAGCTGGGAAAGGTGATGACCCTGTGAGAACTTTTGACAGCTGAGGGGTGTGGGAACAGGCCTGGTGTATGTGTGTGTGTGGGGGGGTGTTCCTCCCAGATATTCACCTTCTGCTCTGACCCCCAGAGCCCTTCACCTCCCTCCAGGGCTTTTCTGGGACCCTCTTCAGGTGTAAGGGTGACCAAGCATAGAAGACAAGGGCTTACACAGCAAGGGGGGTGGTCTATCTTCTGTATCCAACAACCCCCATGCCCAGAAAAAGAAAAGACCCAACAAGGCATGTGTGGAGGTGCTGCTCCCCACCTCTGACTAAAGCCACCAAGCTCCCACCAGGGAGAGAAAAGGTGCAGATGCATGGGATCTGGCTCCCACCAGGGGCTCTGTGGTGTCCCCTCTTCACTTATCCCTGCATCTGCACTTTTCCTGGGAAATTGGACACTAGGGATGTGCCCACTCCTGGGGCACATTAGTGACAGAGTCCCCGGCCTGTGGGGTGTGAAAGAGGTGCAGGTCCGTCCGGGACCTGGGTGGGTTGTTGCAGGTTGTACAGGTGTTGCAGGGTGCAGGCCCGCTGGGCAGCCACACACTTGTGATGCTGGGAGAAGTTGTTGGTGGCTGCTCCAGGTGGGGTGAGCAGTAATGGAGGAGGCATTGCAGACACTCAGGTCCAGAACAGAGGACCAGGTGCTGGGACAAGGTCGAGGCTGCAACCTGCCAGTAGTTTGATACTGCCTGAGGTTTGAAATGCAGTACCTTGGAGGAAGCAGGGTAGGAGGCTGGGAGGCAGGCAGGCACATCAATTTCCTACTCCAAAGTAGCTTCAAGTCTCTTGCTCACCACTCAGCCACCTCTAGCTTATTCAACAGCTGGTAGTTGTGTCAGCCAACCTAGGGAATCCTGGTGGTACAGGGCAGCATGGAATGTGAGCGTGGCCACCATTCTTGTATCCCATTGGTGAGAAAGAAACATGAAAGAATGGGGGTGTGGCCAGAATCCTGTGATGCAGGCAGCGAGGGCAGAGTCAAGATGACAGCACCTCCCCCCAGCCCATTTCCCAGGGAACTATATTCAATTCAGTTGGAGACAAGAGGGTGACCTGCTTTAGCCAGAGAGCTGCACAGATTCTTGTGTATGTCTGTTTGTTGCCAGTCCCAGACCGTGAACTCAGGATCTGGGCACAGTCCATGAGCTGCTTTTGCTCAAGGCTAGCCCTCCACACTAGAGCCACATGGCTCTACTTCTGGCATTATTGGCACTGAAGTGGGACTGGGGTTTCAAGGACTTTCCTGCTTAGTGTGAATTTGATCCTCCCATCACAGCCTTGTAAATATCAAGGAAGACTCTTGAGAGCCACTGATGCTTGCCTCATCATTGGTCTTGCTGATGTTCTTGGACAGACCAGTGAGTTCCCTATCCTCGGATTTAAGTGGAGGGGGGTGGAGCCCACAGTTCGAATCCTGGTCCTGTCAGCTTCAAATGACAGGAGATCCTAAGAAACTCATTCTTATCCATATGATTACCAATGAAATGTGATCAATGTCATGACTGAATGAGCAGTTGTTGAATGATTCTATGATAAAATTATATACAATTATATATAGGACACTGATCGATTTTAATTAATACTTTATTAAGCATTTAAACAATCACATTCATTAAATGGAGGCATAATGAAATACCTAAGAATTGCACCTCATATACTATAAAGGTGCCATTTTTTCTGCCAAGACTGGGATTGGAACTCATGGTCTGGGTAACTCTGTTGCACTGTGTGGGAAGGGGAAGCTTGCCTCCTTGAAGTCAAGAAATTCAAGTCTGTTCCTTAGGCCTGAAATCGATCCCCACCACTAGAATACATCCTCCTCATGTACAATTTAAATATATGATTTATATTTATATACATATGTTGACTCCATATTGCATTCAGTGGAGTTACTCATTTTATTTTTTGGTTTATTTATGTATTTATTTTACTGACTATTATGACACATAGAACATTGATTACATTGATTACATAGAATATAGTTCTGCATATGTATTCCACTTCATACCTGACACCCAGGAAATCCACAGAACAGGAAAACATGTGTCACCATCAGCTTCTTTTTCAACAATTCATTTCTTGGGAGTGCTGGCATCTGAACTCATGGCCTACGATGCAAAATTCACGAATGGGTGAGTGTCAACACGCCATTGTGGGGCAAATTGAGCTGACAGGCAGTTCCCAGGACCTGAGATTGAGCCCCAGGGGTTGAAAAAATAAGAACAAATTGACACGCAGATGACAGCATGCTAATAAATATATATATTTATAGCATGCCAGAGATGTGTATCCATTATTCAGTTTTATAGACTACATTCGTACCAATTCTTGGCTATTTTTTATGCCTCCATGTAATTAATATTATTGTTTTCATCCTTAAACTATTAATGAAATCAATCTCTGTCTTGAAATTATTGCATTCCTGTAAGTAATAGTATTCTTTAATGCCTCATAAATATTAAATAAAATCAATCAGCCTCCTGAAATCATTCTAATTTTATAGAAGCATCATTCACAATCAACTCATTCAACCGTGACATTGATAACATTCCATTGTTATTCCTATGGATGGGAACGAGACTCTCAGTACCTCCTGCCATTGGTTGTGTCAGGACAGGGATTTGAAATCAGGGTCTACATTGCCACGTGGGCCTATGGCTTCCCCAATAGTCTGCCAGACTTCAGCAATACAAGGTGAAGTACACTTTGCAACAGTGTCATTCAGAACCAGCAAAACATAAAAAGTCATCTCACTTCATTTTTTCTGTGCATTTTTTATACTGCATGGCCTGGTGGTTTAGGATCCCAGGAGCAGCTGTGGGTCCAGTGGCTTCACCCCAACCTTGGGTGATCAAAGCAGAGGCAGAGTTGGGACGACCTGAGTTCAAGTGCCATGCTGAGCATAAAACAAAATAAAAATTAAAAAATAAATTAGCTCCCTGGCTTGCAATTTGTGCTGTTTATTCTGCCCAGTTTTGGATTTGAACTCAGGGTCTGGGTAAATCTGCAGCACTGTGGATGAAGGGGAATCTTGCAGTACTTGAAGATAAGAAAGTCAGGCCTGTTCACTTGGCCCTAATTCCAGCCCCAGCACTTGAAAACATACTATTTATATACATTGTAAAGATAGGATTTATACTTGCCTATAGATATGCAGTACATACATGTTTGGTGAGGTGGTTCCTTGTATTTTTTTATTCATTTATTTACCATTGATTTTATTTACTATGATGATACCCACTCTGTTTATTACATTGATGACATGCTATCACATAGCATCTAGATTTGTAGATATGTTCTTCATCATGCCTAACACCCAGGACTCTCAGATAAAAGGAAAATAAATTTCACACTCAGTTTCTTACTTCATGATCCACTTGTTGGTAGTTCTGGGATCTGTCTCAGGGCCTAGCGGGACCAATTGTTGAAGACGTCAAAGGGAACAAACCAACCTGTGAGCAACTAAGGAGCTAGGCCATTCCCAGGATCTGACATTGATCCCCAGGGTGCCCCATGATAGTCATAAATTCAATATTTAAACACAGGATCTATATTTACATACATGTTTGGAGGTATCTCACATTTGTTATACTTCTTATTTTGTTACTAATTCATGGAGATATTGTGTATTTTACTGAGTATGGTGACAGGTATAACTGTGCTGACATGGATGACAACCTCTTCCAATGGTTATAGGTTTGCCTACTCATTCTCCATCCTCGTTGAGACCCAGTACTTTCACAGGAGAGGAAAACATGTGCAACGACTGCCTTCTGATATCAGGATGAATCTTTTGTCATTGCTGGGATTTTAACTCGAGTCTGGGTAGCTCTGTTGCACAATGGGGAAAGGGGAAGCTCACCATCCTTGAAAACTAGAATGTCAGGTCGGGTCTAGGACCTGATTTGAAGTGCCAGCACTGGACAAAATAATAAACCCTTGTTTTTTAATAGGATCTCTCTTTACCTACAGGTGTCTTATGTATCTTGCATTCAGTGTAGATATTCCTTTTTATTTTTATTTATTTTTATTTTTTATTTATTTTTATTTTTATTTATTTTTATTTATTATTTATTTATATTCCTTTTATTTTTATTTTATTATTTTATATATTGTGTATAGTATTGAGTATGGTGACAGATATAACTATGCTGACATGGATGACAACCTATTCCTATGGCTATAGAGTTGCCTATATAGCAGTCTCCATCCTCTCTTATACCCAGGTCTTTCACAGGAGAGGAAAACAGGTAGATCAATTGGCTACTCACATCAGGATGAAACTTTTGGCTGTTCTAGGATTTGAACTCAAGGCCTAGCAATTATTGAAAGGGTCATGATGAGCACACCAGCCTGTGAGCCACTAAGGAGCTAGGTCATTTCCTGGACCTGAGATAGAGCCCTGGTGGGGGACAATATAGTCATAAATTCATAATTAAACCAAGGATCTATATTTCCATACTTGGTTGGGCAGCATCTTGCATTTGGTGTAGTCATTCTCTTTATTTTGTGTCTTTTTCATTGATGTATTGTGTATTTTCTTGAGTATAAGATGACAGATATAACTGTGGTGAAATGTATGAAAACCTCTTCCCATGAGTATAGAGTTGCCTATACATTCTCCATTCTAGCTGAGACCCAGAACATGCACACCACAGGAAAACAATGCAATGACTGGCTTCTCACATCAGGCAGTGCTGGGATTCAAACTCGGGGCCTAGGAGGCCCAATTGCCCAATGGGTCCATGTGATCACACCAGCCTGTGATCCACTAAGGAGCTGAGCTGTTCCCAGGATTGGAGAAAGAGCCCTAAGGAGGCTACAATAGTCCTCAATGCATCATTGAAACATGAGTTGTATATTCACATCTGTGTTTGGACTACATCGTGCATTTAGTGTAGTTAGTCTCTATTTTGTATGCTATTCATGGATGCATTGTGTATTTTCTTGAGTATATGATGACAGGTATAACTGAGTTGACATGGATAACAACCTATTCCCATGGCAACAGGGTGGCCCATGCATTCTCCATCCTAGCTGAGACCCAGGACTTACACAGGAAAGGAAAACAGGTGCAATGATTGGCTTCTGACATCAGGATGATTCTTTTGGCAGGCTTGGATCTGAACTCGGGGCATAGAAAGCCCAATTGGTGAATGGATCTACATGAGCACACCATCCTGTGAGCCACAAAGTTGCTAGGCCATTCCCAGGACCTGAGATCAATTACCCAGGGGAGGAAGGACAGAGGAGCACAATAGTCATCCATTCATAAGCTGAAGGTAGTATGCAAATAAGTACATATTTGTACAGAGTAGGAGAGAAGGCAATCTGTGATGGAATCCAATCTACCATGTGACTACCGATTCTTGGATGTTTCCTGATGCCTCCATTTCATGACTGTGATGATTATTGTCACACTTCATCAACTCTTCATTACAAAAAATTGATACCCCATGATTCTTGCCTATCATTTCCTACTCCCATCATGCACGAACTACTCATTCAAGGATGACATCAATTGCATTCCATGACACTTCCTGGGTCCAGAAATGAGTATCTCAGGATCTCCTGTCATTCCCTCCTTCTAGGGGGACTGAATTCAAGCCTCAGTCTTGGAAAACATACTCCTTATATCCATTTTAAAGATAAAATTTATATTTCCATATGGATGTTCAGTCCATATCATGTTTGGTGTGGTTATTTATTTTATTTCTTGTTTTATTTATTAATTTACCATTTATTTTATTGACTCTGATGACACCTATACCAGTTATTATATTGTTTAAATCCTATCACATAGCATCTAGATTTGTAGATGTGTTCTCCCTCATGCCTGGCAGTGCTAAGATCTGAACTCAGGGTCTAGCAGGTCCAATTCATGAGTGGGTGAGTGTGAGCATGGCATTCTAGCCAATGAAACTGTCAGGTTGTTCCTAGGCGCTGAGTTCGAGCCCCAGGTTTGGCCAAAACAGCAATAAATGGATAGGCAGACGGTGGTATACAAATAAATAAACATTGGTAAAGAGTGCCAGAGCCTTCTATTTATGACTGAATGACACCTACTACGTTCTTACCAATTCTTATATATTTATTATACTACCATTAAAGGAATATTATTATTCTTTTCATGTTTAATAAACTATTGATTAAGATCAATCAGCATCCTAGGATAGTTGAATCCAATTTTAGTCTCGACCGATGCATGAACTACTCTTTCAATTGGTATGTGTATGCATAGGAACAAGTCCCTTGAGATCTCCTGCTATTGGTAGGTGGCAGGACTGGGTTTCAACCAGGGGCCTATGTTGACAGGTTGATCTATGGCTTCCCTGATAGCCCGCCAGCTTTCAGCAATGGCAGGCCAGGTCCACTTTGCAACCATGTTATTAAGTCCCAGGATAATCACCTAGCAAAGAAAAAAATCGTAAAACTCTCCAGCCTTTTGCAGCTCGCCACTATTTGTGCTTTCCAGCTTTTTTTTTTTTCTTCCTGCAAGCGCTCTGGGCCTAGGATCCCCTGATCGAATATGGGTCCGGATGCTGCACCCCAGCCTAGGGCAATCAAAGCTGAGACAGAGTTATCACAACGTGAATTCTAGCCCCATGGTTGGCCAAAAAAAGAACAAATAAAATGTTAATTAATTATTTAATTAAATTAAAACAATAAAACTCACTTGTTTGGAATTTCTGTCAGTTTTTTTCCTAGCCTGGGATTTGATCTCAGGGTCTTCGTAAATCTGTAGCAATGTGTGGGAAGTACAGCGTTGTCACTACTTGAATTGAAACCCTGTGCCAAGCCAAAAATAAAAAATTAAGTCACTGTCCTGGGCAGGGGGAGTAGTTGTGGAGATGGGAAAGAAGGTATGGTAGGGGAAAAACAAAGGAGGAGGCAACAATGCTTAATAGGAAATGTACTCATTACCTTGTTCATGTAATGGTAACCCCTCTGTATAACACTTTTACTATAAAATTGTACAAAAAAGAAGAAACGATGTAGTTCTCAGAGAAGCACTTTAGGGGTAAAGAAGGATGTCTGAATAGCTGTACAAAATTCTCCACTTCATTTTTGTTTAACATTCAATATGAATTTGAATAAACATAAATGCATCCTTAAAAAATTAAGTCACTCTTTTGGAACTGGGGCAAGTATTTCTGCCATTGCTCGGATTTGATCTCACTGTCCAGGTAACTCTATTGCACCATGAGTGAAGGTGAAACTCACTGTCCTTGAGGAAAAGAAATTCAGGCTAGAGTTCCCAGGGCCAGAATTAAGGCCCTGCAATGGAAAAATAATTTTTTCTCTACATGTGTAATATATGATATATACTTACATATGTATGATTATTACATATTGTGATTACTATTGATTTTGTATTTTATTTTTTTGATTCATTAATTTATTGTTTTATTATTATACACATAATATTTATTACCTTTTGAACATACATTATAAAATTATACAAAATAATTTAGGACATTAACTCATTTTTCATTAATACTTTATTAAGTATTGAAACATGATACATAATTAATTGGAATCATTTGTCACAGTCATCACATGTTTAAAGTTTCACCCAAGTATAAGCTGTGTCTTACCTTTGGATACCTTAATATAGTGATTTCTTTAGATGATTTATAGTCAGAAGCATTTTCTTGAGGATAGTCAAGTTGAGGGATAAAATTGTAAGGGTGGGGATAGAAATGTGGCTTACTGGTAAAGAGCTCGCTCACCATCCATGAATGCCAGGGTTTGAATCCTCATTACCCCATACTCAGAAAAAGCCAGAAGATATGGAGTGGTTCAAGTGGTAGAGCACTAGCCTTGAGAAAAAGAAGCCCTAAGATTGTCAAAAACAATAGGCCAGATGCCAATGGCTAACACCTTGAACGCTAGCTTCTCAGGAGGCTGAGATCTGAAGACCACCGTTCAAAATCAACCTAGACAGGGAAAGCCTTTTAGACTCTTATCTCCAATGAACCACCAAAAATCTCACATGGTGCTGTGGATCAAGTGGTACAGTGTTTGCCTTGCTCAGGGACAGTGCGTAGGCTTGATTCAGGACACACCACTGGAAAAAAATAAGGGTTAATCAAAGTACTTTTCCTATTTGCTAATTAGGAGACCATTCTCTGGAAAATGAACGCTGATGTAAACCAGAATTGGAATCAGACCTCAGGGTTCAAATGTAGCAGATCCATATGCCCAGCCTCTCAGACCCTAGCATTATAACTTTGTGTCCTACAGTGTTCTGAAAGGTCCAATGTTGAAAGACTTAATATGCTCCCCAAGCCCTTTGTGATAAGTAGTTGACTTGTATTGTCGATGTAATTACACTTCTGAACCTAGCAGAACAGCAGTGACTCACACCTGTCATCTTACTCAGGAGGCTGAAATCTGAGGATCACAGGGTAAAGCCAGCCATGGCAGGAAAGTCTATGACACTCTGACTTTCACTTCTGAAAGGTCAGATATTCAAGAGCTTCCTGTGTTTCTCTTGGTGACGAGAAGTTACTTGCACTCTAAATGTTCTCAGAATTCTTGAGCTCTTATAGAAGCAGGAAAGAAACATTTTGACCCATCCTGGGTTCAAATGAAGTTCTCAGAATCCAAGCCTAGTCCTGTTAGTAGGAAGAACTCCAGTGTAACACTGTAAAAAGAGTTTCAAAAGCCGTACTAGGTGAAGAGACCGAGGTCTGCAAGATTAGGAGGCAGAATGTACATACACAACAGGGAAGTGAGCTGCAAAACCACTTCATGAATTCCAGGCACAGCCAGCAAAGGGGGGCATCCGGAAACATTTGTTAGTTACATCAGGGTCAGGCATTTCTCAGGCTCTTCAAACAATGACTAATTAACCTTCCTTCCTCAGGTGAAGGGAGCCTCAGGCTATCTTTAGGTTAACAATAGAGAGCCAGAGAGGGGAGGAACAGAAAAGAAAAACCCTGCTCTCTGGTCTTAAGGAGTGGGGCTTTGACTCTCCATCTGTCAGATTTAAAGACCATTCTTCTACCTCTGCCAGTACATTCTCCTTCCTTCAATCTGCACATCATTAATGCAAGTCCCCACTCCAAGGAGAGGCAGGGCCCTTTCTCTTTTGTCTCCAAGCACCTGAGTTAGAACCTGGCTCTGCCCTCTTGGCTCTGGGAACTTCGGCTGCCTGAGAAGTGGGACAGAGACAGTCTTCCTGATCTGTGGTTGTGTGAAGGCAATGTGGTGGCCTAGCACCCTGTAGAAGTCCTCATCACTGAGAAGTGTTCCCTTCTTTCCTCCTGATGTCCAAGATCTACCCTTCCACCTACCTATCTACCTTCCTTCCTACCTACTTACATAGCTAACTATCTCTTACCAGTTTTTGGGATGAACTCAAGGCATGGGCTCTGTCTCTAGCTCTCTGCTACTTGAGCCACAGCACAAATTCTGGCTTTTTTCTGTGTAATGCTACTTAGGAATTGAACCCAGGACTTCTTGCATGCTAGGCAAGCACTCTCTCACTAATCCACATTCCTAATACCCTCATCCTTTTATTAATGGTAGTTTTTACATAATTATGCTACCATTTTAGTGCCTAAGTTTAATTTTCTGAATGCTGGTTATTTCTATGAACCCTGACTTTTTCTTCCCCTGTCTGATTTGTGACTGTTCCTGCCTTGGCCTCATAATAAAATGCAAATAAAGGCTGCTGAGAGCTTAAGTTTTCATCATATAAAGACACAGGCCTGGAATCCTGGAAGAGAAAAGCCATGTACCTGAAATGAAGATAATGATGCAGTATGTGCAACGAGTATATCTGAAAAATAAATCAGTAAATACAATCAGAAGCATTGAATATGCTCTGTTTGCACTCAGGGTGGTAAAATACACACATAAATAAGTAGGGCACTGATACATAACTTGGTCTTCTCTTTTTGAAATTTTTTTGTTGCCATCCCAGGGCTTAAACTCAAATCCCGATGCATTCCTCGGCTGTTTTGCTCAAGGGTGAGGCTCTACCACCCCCCACAGCTTCACTTCAAGCCATCTGGTCATTAATTGGACATAAGCCTCTTCCGAACTTTCTTGCCTGGACTGGCCTGTTTTTCCTGCTCTGCTTTCTCTCTCAAAGCTGGAGTTCTACCCTCCGGACCACTGCTCCACTTCTGGCTTTCTGTTGGTTTTTGGAGATAAGAGTGTCAAAGACTTTCCTGCTTGGGCTGGCTTTGAATGGCGATCTCCTGAGGAGGCTTCAAGCGGATTTCCTCAAGGATTCTCCAAGGAGCTGCTCCACACAAACCCTTGGTCTAAATCTCGAGAGGTACTAGAGAAAAACAGAAACATGAAGATGCTTCTAGTATGTTCTAGATACTTAAGATTGGAGACACAAAACACTCATAATTATTAGGTCATTTTATAGGCAAAAGGAGCAATGCAGAGAGTATGAGAATCGCTCCAGCTTTTGGTCCTCTCATCCTGAAACAATAAATTCACTGCAGCTCAATGCTAAGTGACAGAGCTGGCATGTCCTGTGGACATTTGCTCCCAAATCATGGGACACTCATTTCTCAATTTTGGTTTCAAACCTGTGACCAGAGGAGAAGATAAGGAGAGAAAATCCTTTTTTGAGAAAGCAGCTATAAAGAACATTGGGGTAATTTACTTATAAATTCAAACCATTGGAATGACCCTGTTCAGAAGTTGCATTGTCCAGATTAAAAAATGAAGAAGAAAATAAAGGCAGGTGCCAGTGGTTGCTGACTGTAATCCCAGCTCCTGAGGAGCCTGAGATGTAGAGAATCTTAGTTTGAATCCAGCCAGCGTAGGAAAGTCCATGACATTGTTATTTCTAATAGATCAAAGAAAATCCCAGAAGTGAGGCAGTGACTCAAGGTGAATGCACTATCCTTGAGAAAAAGGAGCTCAGGGAGTATGCGTAGGCTCCCAGTTCAACTCCAGGACCTACCCACTCCCCGCAAAAGAGCCTGTACCTCCATGTCTTTGTGAATGTATGGATGTATTCCTATAGGTAAAGCTCCAGAGTAGCAATGATGAGTGGTGCGAATCTAGGAAATTTGTTTTCCATACAATGATTTCATAACACAGAGAGTGCTTTCAAGACAGTACATGTTCTAGGGCTCCCCTTACTGTTCCCAGTGTAACCTGAGGGTTTCTCTGCATCCCAGGCCTGCTGGAAGAACCTTTTCTCATTTTATGAACAGGCAGACAAAAGGCCTCCTTCCTGTACAACTTTGTAACAAACAAGTCCATTTGGACCAATTAGTGAGGATGAGTGTGGACGGGCTCTGAAGGCTAAGAGAAAAATGCCTCTTTGTACCCCAAGTGATCTCTCTCCCCAGTGCTCTGTTTTTACAGGAAGCCTTCATTTTTGCCACTTCCTGTGTCAGGCCAAGTTCCCTGAACTTATCCTGCCTTTGTGAGACTATATTCCAGTGTTCAGATACAGTGCTCAATATAATTCAGAAGTCCTGGCAGAAAACTAAGGCACTGATTCCAATGAAATATTTCATTGTGGGCAATAATGGGCCTATGATACCTCTCCCAGGTTTCTGGAAGCTTGGGAAATCCAAGCACATGTCTGATATCACAATGCTTCCTGTCATATGGGTCTGATGAAGCTCATCAGATTTTGAAATGTTTCACTTGTTCTAGTTGGGCCCTGGGTGGCTAGGTTTTGGTGTTGAACACAGGGCCTGCGTGCTGATCATGAGCTCAGAGCAGAATCCCAGAGCTTTACCATTTTTTGCCACAGCTTCACTTCTAGTCTCTGTGTGTGTGTGCGAGTGTGTGCACGTGCACGCACGTGCACATTTGTGCATACACCATCCTGGAGCTTCAACTCAGGACCTGAGCACTGTACCTAGTTTCTCTTATACAAGGATAGCCCTCTCCCACTTGATCCACAGAGCCACTTCAGGTTTTTTTCTAGTGATGTGGTCCTGAGAAATCAAGCCCAGAGTTTCATATATGTAAAACATTCTATCTCTAAGGCACAGTCCCAGCCCACTACTGCAGGTTTATTAGTTTGTTTCTGTCTTTATTGTTGTTGTTGTCGGTTGTAGGAGTTAAAGTCTGGGCCTGGTGCTGTCCCTGAGCTCTTCAGCTCAAGTTTTGTGCTCTACCACTTGAGCCACAGAGCTACTTCAGGTTTTCTGGTGGTTCATTGGAGCTATTTGTCTTAAGGACTTTCCTGCCTAGGTTAGCATTGAAACATGATCCTCAGATCTCATCCTCCTGAGTAGCTAGGATGACAGGCATGAGTCACAAACATCCAGCTTCCACTTCAGATGTCTTAGTGGTGAATTGTTGATAATACTCTTATGGAACCTTTTGTGTCTGGGATAGTTGGGAAGGCAGGGTGACAGACTTCAGCTATTGAATCCTAGGCCGTGGCACTCTGCTGCAAGGGGGTCCATGGATCCACTTGGTGGAGTGTTCGTCATGAGCCCAAGAGGTATGGGTCGGCGCCTAGGCCCTAAGTTCAAGATTCATGACTGAGAAAAATAGAAACAAAACATTTGTCCGCAAGAGACAACTCACTAATCTTCAGTAATACATAATTTTGTTTTTGCCATGGGGACATATCTGAGCCTCAATATTCTTATCTGCATAATCATCTCAGTTGTGGAGCTTTTCGAGGACCAGATGAAAGAATGCACCTTATGAAGGACACAGTACATGTTACTCTTTGCAGGACTCAGCTGAGAGCACCCAATGAAGGACTCAGCACATAACTCTATTCCATAAACTGTCATTAGGATTAGGGTGCTTTCATCAGTATCACCATTCTTTGGGAATATTTCACAAACCAAACAAGTTCACATCTAATTGTTTAATGGGATGTTTTGTGTTTTTTTTTTTTTTTTAGGGGGGAGGGTTATCCAGGGTGCTTGAACTCAAAGCATGGGGATACTGTTCTAATAACATTTGCTCAAGGCTAAAGCTGTACCACTTTGAGCCACATTTTAAAGTGTCATGCAGACTTCCTGCAAGGACTGGGTTTTAAAGCTCCCAAGCAGCCAGGATGACAGGGGTAAGCCAGCAGCGTCCGGTTCCTTGCAACTGGGTTGCAGCGGTTGCAGCGGTTTACATCTGTCTAAGTCAGGTTAGGTGGCAGCTGTCAGCACCAGACTCCTAGATTGCTCTGTGATGAGGTATTTGAAGTCCTGTCCTTCTACAGTTACAGTTAGAAGATTCTGCCTTTTTGTGTCAGCAGTCCTATGGCTTGAGTAAGGGCTTCAACAGTGTCCTAACCATTTGTGCTCAAGGCTGGCACTCAATTGATTGAAAGACAGCAGAACTTCCAGGTTTTCTGTTTTTGTGGCACTTACTAGGTGAGCACTCAACACCAAGCCCCAGGAGTGAATGAGATCTAAATAGATAGAGATTGTTGTATATAAGTATTATATCCACAAAAAGAGAGATGTCTGTATATTATTAAATTATAGATAATATTACTACCAATTATTAAATATTAAATTATGACTCCATTTAATGTTGTGTCCCAGTGGAACCATTACTAAAGCATTAATTAGTAATTACTCAATATCATGTTATTATTTATTATATATGTATATACATCCATACATATAATTACATATTTTATAGAATGAGACAGATGTCTACATATAATTAAACTATGTATGCATCATGTGTTACTACCAATTATTATGTATTTAATTATGTATCCATGTAATTTTTATTCTGTTAGTGCTTAATAAAATATTAACCTTAATGCAGTCCTACAGTTATTATATCTAATTTTATCCTACAATGATTCACTACTAATTCAATTTGTTTATCATGTACTGCAGTGATGACATTTATTACATTTATGACATCCTATTACATAGCATATAGATTTGCATACGAATTATACATCCTACCTAACACCGAGCACTTTCAAAGAAAAGGAAAACATGTGTCATGCTCGGCTTCTCACTCCACGATTACATTTTTGGCAATGCTGGGATCTAAACTCAGGGCCCAGAAGGCTCAATTCATGAATGAGTGACTGACAGCACAGCAGCCTCTAGCCAAGTCATCTGACAGGCAGTTCTGAGGCCCTGAAATCAAGCCCCATATGTTGACTCCATATTGCATTTAGTGTATTCATTTTGTTTTTTTATTATTCATTTATTTACTATTTATTTTATTGACTGTTATTACACATGGAATATTTATTACATTTATTAAATAGGGTACAGATTTGCCTGTGTATGAAACTTCACACCTGACACCCAGGCCTTTCACAGAAAAGGAAAACATGTGTCACCATGGGCTTCTTAATCCACGATTCAATTTTTGTGAGTGCTAACAAGGCCCAATACATGAATGGGTGAGTGTCAGCCCACCAGCCTAGAGCATATGGAGCTGACAAGCGTTTCCTAGCACCTGCAATCGAGCCCAAGGTATTGACAAAATAAGAACAGATTGGAATGCAGTTGGTAGTACACAAATAAATATAGATCTTTATAGTGCCAGAGATGTTTATACATTATTCAGTTATATATGCTACATTCCTACAAATTCTTGGATATTTATTATGACTCCATGTAATTAATATTATTGTTTTCATCCTTAATTAATTATTAATTAAATCAACCACTGTCCTGAAATTATTGTGTCCATGTAATTAATTGTATTCTTTTAATGTTTCAAAAAATATTCATTAAAATCCTTCGGCTTCCTAAAATCTTTCTAATTTTATAGTAGTATCATTCAGAAAGAACTAATTCAATCTTGACATTCAAACCTTTCTGTCAGTATTCCTATGAAAAAGAACGAGACTCTTAGAATGTCCTGCCATTGGTAAGGGTCAGAACCGGGCTTCGAACTCAGGCCTATGTTTCCATGTTCGCCTATGGCTTCCCTGGGATCCCGCCAGCTTTCAGGAATGCCACGTTAAGAACATTTTTTCAGCCGTCATTCTGATCCAGGATGGTCACCTTGCAAAGAAAACAAATGTAAAATCTGCAAGTAGAAGGGTTTTATTCTGTGTGGATTTATTCACTTTTTTCCTGTCAGCTTTTGGGGCCTAGGAACCCAGGTTTGGCTGTTCATCCAGTGGCTGCACCCCAGGCTAGAGAGATGGAAGCTGAGGCAGAGTTGCCACGACCTGAGTTCAAGCCCTGTGACAAAATAAAAATACTTACATACATACATACATACATAAGTACATATGTACATTACAAATATTTTTAAAATTATGAGGCTCCTTGGCTTGGAATTTATGCCAGTTTTTCTGGCAAGCCTGGGATTTGAACTCAGGATCTGGGTAAATCTGCAGCACTGTGGGGGAAGGGGAAGATCATTGTGCTGGAAGACAAGAAAGTCAGGCCTGTTCTCAGAGCCTGAATTCAACCCTAGCACTCCAAAAAATAATATTTGCATACATTAATACATGATTTATATTTACTTACAAATGTTTACTGCATATTGCAGTTAGTGTAGTTCATCTTTTTTTTATTTATTATGTATTTTAGTGAGTATGATTACACATATAATTTTTTTTAAATCCTATCACATAGGACTAGATTTGCATATGTATTGTATGTCATACTTGAGACCCAGGACTTTTACCGGTAAGGAAAACATGTGGGACAATAGGCTTCTTCCACCAGGATTAAGTTTTTGGCAATTCTGTGATTTGAACTCAGGGCCTAAAAGGCCCACTTCATGAATGGGTCAATGTAAGCACAACAGTTTGATGGACGTAAAGTTGTTGGGCAAATTTGAAGGCCTGAGTTGACATCCTAGGAGTGGCCCATATATAAACAGATAGATGTGTAGACTGAAGTGTGTGTGTATTTACATATGTATATGCGTCTATAAATAAATATATACAAGAGACACATTTATGTAGATTCTAGTGTATAACTCCATATAAAGAGTGATGACTATATTATATATATATATATATTCTATTACTACCAATTATTTGGTATAAAATTATGCCTCCATTAATTAATCATGGTAAAAGACTTAATAAAGCATTAATTATTCATTGTGTACAATCTTATACTACAATGACTAGCTAATTAGTGATTCAATTAGTATATGTCAAACATTCTATTAGTGTTCCTATAGATAGGAACGAATTTCCTAGGATTTTCAGCCATGTGTAGGTTGCAGTCCCAAGATGGAACTAAGGGCCTCTGTGCCTGGATTGGGCTCAGGGTTTATTGATAGCCCCCAGCTTTCGGCTATGCAAGGTCACATACAATTTTCAAGCCTAGTCCCTGAGACCCAGGATGGTCACAGTGCAAAGGAAACAAAGGTATAACTGTTGTGTAAAACTTCCTGGTTTATTCATCCTCCATTTTTTTAGTTTTACGTTTGTTTGCCAGTGATGGGAGTTGAACTCGGGTCCTAGAATACTTGGATCATCTGTGGGTGTAAAACCTGCACCCCAGCCTAGGGTAATCAAGGCTGAGGCAGAGTTAGAACAACCTGCTTTCAAGACTCATGCCTGCCCTCCCCCAAAGTGTTAAGGCATTGGCTTGGAATTTGGACCATTTTATCTGCCGTACCTGGGAATTGAACTCAGGGGCTGGTTAACTCTCTTATGATCTGGGTGACATAGGAGCTCACCCGTTTGAAGAAAAGAAATTCAGGAACATCCCAAGACGTGAATTCCAGGCCCAGGACTGGCAAAAATAATATTTGTATACATTCATAAGGTATAACATATATGTATGTATTCACATAGATATTACATATTGTACCCAGGACACAAAATTTTTACAGAAAGATGTCTGTTAAATCTAGCTGATCTATGCAGGTATTTAGATCTGGGGTTTCTTTGTTGAGTTATTGCCGAATTGATTTATTTAGTGGGTTGAGTGGTGTGTTAAATCCCAACAATTAATGTCTTCATATATATGTGGGATTTGAGGGAAAGTTATGTTTCTTGGATAAATTTGGGTGCTCCATTGTTTCGTGAATAGATATTTAGAATTGTAATATCCTCCTGAAGGAGAAATCCCTTAATTAGTATGTGGTGACCTTTATCTCTTCTCACGAATTTTAATTTGAAGTAAATTTTATCTGATTTTAGGATTGCAACTCCTGCCTGTTTATGGGGGCCGTTTGCTTGGGAGATTTTGCTCCAGCTTTTAACATTGAAAATGTGTTTGTTTTTATGGGCAAGATGTGACTGATGAAGGCAGCAGATACAATGATCTTGTTTTTTAATCCAAAAAGGAAATCTATGTCGCTTAATTGGAGAGTTAAGTCCATTCATGTTGATAGATAGGACTGAGAGGTATTTGGGAGTTCCTGCCAAGTAATCCACCTTCTTGGGGGCTGCGAAAACTGGGTTCTTCCTATGGTTCTTGGATTCTCAGTTTGCTTGCAGTTTCTTGGCCTTTATTGTGGTCTTGTTGGTTTTCTATGTGTAAGACATTTTTAAGAATCTTTTGTAGGGCTGGTTTGGTGGAGTTATATTGGTTCCATTTTTGTTTGCTATGGAAAGTTTTTATTTGGCCTTCAGTTATGAAGGAGAGTTTAGCTGTGTACAGTATTCTTGGTTGATAGTTGTTTGATTTTAGAGCATTGCATACATCATTGCAGGCTCTTCTTTCTTTGATTATCTCTGCTGAGAAATCTGAGGTAATTCTAATTGGTTTCCCTTTATAGGTGATTAATATTTTCTCCTTCACAGCCTTAAGTATCTTTAACTTGGTCTGAGTTGATCCAGTGTTCACCCACAGCATCAGAATATATGTTTTTCTCAGCAGCACATGGAACATTTTTGAAAATAGACCACATTTTAGGCCACAAAGCAAACTTGTCCACATTCAGAAACACTGAAGTTATACCATTCATTCTCTCTGAACACAAGGGAAAAAGATTAGAACTCAAAAGCAAAGGCCACCAAACAAAGTCCGGTAACACATGGAGGCTGAACAACACACTGATGAACCACGAGTGGGTCATGGAAGAGATTAGAAAGGATATTCAAATGTTCATGTTCATGCTATTCAACAAAAATGAGCATACAAATTAACAGCTTCTCTGGGACACAGCAAAGGCAGTACTCAGAAGCAAGTTTATTGCTCTGAGCTACTACATCAACAAATTGGAGAGATCCTAAACCAACAAGTTAATGAAACATCTAAAACTCCTTGAAAAGATCAGCAAGATAAACTCCAATCCAGTAGATGGTAAGAAATAATTAAAATTAAATCAGAATTAAATGAATTAGAATCCAAACTATAGAAAGAATCAACAAAACAAAGATTTGGTTCTTCGAAAAAATTAACAAAATTGACAGACCCTTAGCAAATCTTATCAGAAAAAGAACAGAACACACCCAAATAAATAAACTCAGAGATGCGAATGGAAACATCACCAAAAAAGCAAATAAAATTCAGAACAATATAAGGGAATACTTCTCAAAACTTTATGCTAATAAGTTTGAGAACTTGACAGAAATGGACCTTTTCCTAACAAATATTGACATGCCAAAACTAAACCAAGATGAGTTAAACCAGCTTAACAGGCCCATATCAAGCATTGAAATAGAAACAGCAATAACAGACCTCCCAGGTAAGAAAAGTCCAGAACCAGATGCATTTACAGCAGAATTCTACAAGGCCTTCAAAGCAGAGCTCACAGCAATACTCCTCCAAATCTTCAATGAAATTGAAAGAGAAAGTTCACTACCGAACACATTCTATGAAGCCATCATAACCCTTATCCCAAAACCAGCCAGGGACTCATCAAAGAAAGAGAACTATAGACCCATTTCTTTGATGAACATTGATGCAAAACTTCTCAACAAAATTTTGGAAAATCATCTTCAACAATCTATCCAAAAAATCATACACCACTATCAATCAGAATTCATTTCAGGGATGCAAAGCTAGTTCAATATATGCAAATCAATTAATATTATTCATCACATCAAGAGGAGCAAGAATAAGAACCACATGTTTATATCAATAGATGCAGAAAAAGCATTCGACAAGATCCAACACCCCTTTATAATGAAGGTTTTGGAAAAATTAGGAAACCATGGAACATTCCTCAATAAAATAAAGGTTGTATATGACAAACCTACAGCCAAATTATACTTAATTGTGAAAAACTAAAGCCATTTTCTCTTAACTCACAAACAAGACAAGGATATCCACTCTCTCCGCTTCTCTTCAATCTAGTATTAGAATGCCTAGCTATAGCAATAAGACAAGATGTAACATAAAGGGGATCAAAATAAGGAAAGACGAAATAAAACTCTCCCTTTTTGCAGATGACATGGTCTTGTATTTAAAGAATACCATAGACTCCACTCCCAAATTACTCAAGCTGATTCAAAACTTTGGCAAAGTAGCAGGGTATATAATTAACCCCCAAAATCAATGGATTTTCTCTATGCCAAAAATGAGAAAAGTGTGGCTGAAATTAGGAAAGCAAATCCATTTATAATAGTCCCACAAAAAATAAAATACCTAGGAATTAACTTAATCAAATCAGTGAAGGAACTCTATGATGAAAACTTTAAAAACTTGAAAAAGGAAATCAAAACAGATGTTAGAAAATGGCAAAACCTCCCATGCTCCTGGATTGGAAAGATTAACATCGTGAAAATGGCAATACTTCCCAAGGCTATCTACAAATTCAAAGTGAAACCTATCAAAATTCCAAAGTTATTCTTCAAGGAAATAGAAGAGGCAATCCAAAAATTCATATGGAACAATAAAAGACCCAGAATAGCAAAAATGCTCCTCAACGGAAAGAACACTGCTGGAGGAATATCAATACCAAATTTCAAACTCTACTATAAAGCCATAGTAATCAAAACCGCTTGGTACTGGCACATGAACAGACCTCAGGAACAGTGGAATAGAATTGAAAGTCCAGAAATGAACCTACAGACCTATACACATCTAATCTTCGATAAGGGTGCTAAAAATGTAGAATGTAAGAAAGACAGCCTCTATAGTAAATGGTGCTGGTAATATTGGTTAACTACTTGTAGAAAACTAAAGCTAGATCCTTATATATCACCCTGCACTAGAATCAACTCCAAATGGATCAAAGACCTCAGAGTAAAAGCAGACACTCTGAAAACATTATAGGATGGAATAGGAAAAACCCTAGGTCTCCTTGGCGCAGGCTGAAATTTTCTTAATAAAGACCCGGAAACACATGAAGTTGCAGAGCTTCTGCATGGCAAAGGACATAGCTAGCAAGATCAATAGAAAGCCCACTGCTAGGGAGAAGATCTTCACTAGCCATACAACGGACAAGGGTCTCACATTTAAAATATACTTGAAACTCAAAAAATTAACTCCCTCAACAACAAATCCTCAAAGAAACAACTGCCCAATAAATAAGTGGGCTAAAGACTTAAAGAGAAACTTCTCTGAAGAACAAAGGATGGTCAACAGACACATGAAGAAATGCTCAACCTCCGTAGCCATGAAAGAAATGCAAATCAAAACAACATTGAGATACCACTTCACCCCAGTTAGAATGGCAAAAATCAAGAACTCTAACAACAACAGATGTTGGAGTGGATGTGAACAGAAGGGAACCTTACTTCATTGTTGTTGGGAGTGTAAACTTGTTCAACCACTTTGGAAAATAGTATGGAGGTTCCTCAAAAGACTTCACATAGAGCTCCCTTACGACCCAGCAATCCCACTTTTGGGCATTTACCCAAATGTTTACCAACAAGACCACACTAAAGCTACTAGTACAACTATGTTTATTGCAGCATTATTTACCATAGCTAAGATATGGAACTAACTTAGATGCCCCTCAGTAGATGAATGGATCAAGAAAGTGTGGTCTATATACACAATGGACTTCTATGCCTCCATCAGAAAGAATGACATTGCCCCATTTGTTAGGTAATGGAAAGGATTGGAAAGAATTTATTAAGTGAATTAAGCCAAGCCCAAAGAAACATAGGTCCCATGGTTTCCCTTATTTGCAATATCTAGTATATGTATGAGTCAAGCAGAAAAGGTCCGATAATGTGATGTTAGGAAAATGAACCCTTAGATATGTATTTTAATGATTTTTTCTTTCATGCATTTGTTTCTAATGCATTTATAAGATTATTTCTTTGTTGCTTTGTATGTCCCTTCCCCGAAGTATGACCCCTGCTTTCACTATATTTGATGTCAGTATAATTTGTGGAGCAGATGGGGAAAAACAGGTCGTTTAAGGATACAGGTGGACCTGTTGTAACATTGAGAAGTACAAGTTCTCATGTCGAAAACGAACTTTACAACTTTGATGAGGCGGGGAGAGTTGGGTGGGGCCGGGGGGAGGCTTGGAAGAGATGTGAAGGTTAAACAAAGAGGAGGCTGCAATGCTTGATAAGAAATGGACTCATTATCTTGTCCATGTAATTGTAACCTCTCTGTACAGTATGTTCACAAAAAATAAAAATTAAAATAAAAAAGAAAAAAATGTACTCATTATCTTGTAACTCCTCTGTACAGCATTTTCAATAAAATAAATAGATAAATAAAAAAAAGATTTTCACAGTAAGGAAAACAGTTCAACATTGGCTTCTTACTCCACCTATTGACTTGGCATTGCTGGGATTTGAACTTAGGGCCTGGAATGCCCAATTCATCAAGTGGTCAGTGTAAGCACAGTAGCCACAAAATATTCACTCCCAGTACCTGAGTTCTAGCCCAAGGAGTCGCCAATATATAAATAGATAGGTGTGTAAATTATGGCAAATATATATATATATATATATATATATATATATATATATATATTTATATTTAGAGAGAGAGAGAGAGAGAGAGAGGGCAGGGAGAGAGAGATTTATCATTTATTCCATTGTATATTTAATTACATAAGAATAATTACAGAATGTGAGATGTCCACATTTCAAAGTACATGTAATGTATTATTAATAATTAATAGGTATTGAATTAAGCCTCCATTTAACAATGTATCATGTTTTAAGGCACAATAAAATGTTTCCTTTAGCAAAAGGAGCTCAGGGACAATGTCTAGGCTCACAGTTCAAGACTCCAGGACCTGCCACCAAAAAAAGAGCCATTAACTCCACGTATCTGTGTATGTATGAATGTATTTCTATCGGTGAAAATTCAGAGTCACTATGAAGAAAGGAACCCAGCTAGGAAATTTGCTTTGAATGTAATGATTTCATAGCACAGAGAATGCTTTCAAGAAAGTGCATGTTCCAGAGCTTCCCTCACTGTTCCCAGTGTAACCTGAGGGTTTCTCCACACCCCAAGCTGTAGGGGGAAGTCTGTCTCATTGTTGGAACAGGCAGACAAAAGGCCTCACTCCTGTACAGCTGTGCAAAAAAAAATCCATCCTGGCCAATTAGTGAGGATGAGTGTGGGCGGCTCTGAAGGTCAGGAGAAAAAGGCCTCTTTGTACCCCAAGCTATTTCTCTCCCCAGTTCTCTGTTTTGACAGGACTCTTTATTTGTGCCACCTCCTGTGGCAGGCCACGTTCCCTGCACTCATCCTGTCTTTGTTACACTATGTTTCAGTGTTGAGACAAACTGCTACAATCAATTAAAAAGTCCTTCTGGCAGACAACTAGGGCCCTGAATCTAATGAAACGATTCATTATTGGCAGTGTTGCCTCCCTAGGTTTCCAGAAGCTTGCTAAATCTAAGCACTTGTGCAAAATCACAATGCTTCCTGTCATCTAGGGCTGGTGAAGCTCATAAGGATTTGAAACTTTTCACCTCTCCTAGTTGGGCCCTCGGTGGCTAGGTTTTGGGGTTGAACACAGGGCAAAGGTGCTGACCATGAGTTCAGAGCCAAAGATCAGTGCTTTCCGATTTGGTTCACAGCTTCACTTTTGGTCTTTGTGTGTGTGTGTGTGTGTGTGTGTGTGTGTGTGTGTGTGTGTGTGTGTGTGTGTGTGTGTAGGTTGTCAGGTGCGAGTCACAAGTGCCCAGCTTCCACTTCAAATTTCTAAGTGGTGAATAGGAGATAATAGTCTCATGGGACATTTTGTGTCTGGGATAGTTTGGATTCCAGATCATCAGATTTCAGCTTCCTGAATAGGCAGGATGACAAACCTCAGCTAAAGACACCTAAGCTGTGACACTTTGCTGCAAGGGGTCCTTGGCTCCACGTGGTAGAGCGCTAACCATGATCCCAAGATGAAAGTCAGAGCCTAGGCTCTGATTTCAAGGTTCATGATGGAGAAAACTAAACAAAAACAATTGTCTGAAGGAGACAACTCACTAGATTTCAGTACATACATCATTTTGGCCATGACATGGGGCATATCTGAGCCTCAACTTTCCCATCTGTGCAATCAACTTACTTGTGGATCTCTTACAAGGACCAGATGAAAGAATGAACCCCGTGAAGGACTAAGAAAACAATAGCTTATGAAGAACTCATCACATAGCTGTATCCCACATGCTGTCATTAGAATTATGGTTCTTTCATCAGTATCACCATTCTTTCAGAAACACATCACAAACCTCACAAAGTTTACATCTAATGATTTAGAGGGGCGTGTTTTTTGGGGGGAGTCAGCCACGTGGATTGCACTCAAAGGTTTGGGGTACTCTCCTAAGATCTTTAGCTCAAGGCTAGGGCTCTACTACCTTGAGCCACAGGTCAGAGTTTCACAGACTTCCTGCCAGGGTTGGGTTCTAAACCCACCAGTGTCAGATCTCAGCCCCTGAGTAGCTTGGTTGACAGGGGTGAGTGAGCCAGCAGCATCTGGTTCCATAGAGCTGGGTTGCAGTGGTTTACGTCTGGCTAAGTCAGGTTAGATGTCACCTGTCAACACCAGACTCCCAGTTTGCTCTCTGATGAGATATTTGCAGTACTATCCTTATTCATTGCAGTCAGAACATTCTATCTTTTTTTTTGTTGCCAGTCCTAGGGTCTTGAATAAGGGTCCAGACACAGTCCCTATGCTTTTATGCTCAAAGCTAGTACTCAACTGCTTAAGCAAGACAGCACAACTTCAGGATTTTTCTGTGCATATGGTAGTGAGGAATCGAATCCAGGGCTTTGCATGTCCTAGGCAAGCACACTACCACTGAATCCCAGGAGTGACAAGTGTACAAACAAATAAATGTGTAGATTGGTATATAGATAGATAGGTAGGTAGATAGATAGATAGATAGGTAGATAAATAGATAGACAGACAGACAGACAGACAGACAGACAGACAGACAGACAGACTGACGGACGGACGGACGGACGGACGGACGGACAGACAGACAGACAGACAGACAGACAGACAGACAGATAGATAGATAGATAGATAGATAGATAGATAGATAGATAGATAGATAGATAGATAGATAGATTGATTGATTGATTGATAGATAGATAGTTTGATTGATAGATTGATTGATTGATAGATAGATGTATATGCTTAAAACAAGAAAAAGATGTCTGTATATTATGAAATTGCATACATGATATTACTACTGATTATTGGCAATTAAATTATTCCTTCCTTTTTTAAGTATCATGATTGAATACATAATAAAGTATTAATTAAAAATTAATGAAGTATAATTGTTGTGTATAGTTTTATATTATAATCATACACTAACTAGTAATTTATTTGTTACTTTTATAACATTTCATTTGTATGGATGTATATCAGAATGCGTCTTAGGTTCTCCCACCATTCATTAGTGACAGTACCAGGATTCGACATCCAGGACTAAGTTGCCTCTTTTGGCTATGGCTTCCCTAATAGCCCGCCAAACATCAGCAATGCAAGGTCATGTACACTTTCTGGGCTTTGTCATTTAGACCCAGGATGGCCACAATACAAAAGGGAAAAAAAAAGTAAAACCACCTTATTCAATGTCTCAGTTTTTTTTTTTTTATTGTGAGATTACCGTACAGAGGACTTACGATTACATGGGCAAGATAACGAATACATTTTTATCAAGCATTGTTGCCTCCTCTTGTTTCCCCTTCCAATCTCAATTTTATCCTTCTCTTTTGATTTTTTTTGCCAGCCCCGAGATTTGAACTCGGGTCCTAGGATCCCAACGTCGATTGTAGCAGAGATACCAAGACCTGAGTTCCAGCCCCATGCTTGGCCAAAAATATTATAATAATAAGGCCCTGGCTTGGAATTTGCATGATTTTTCTTTCAGGCCTTTGATTTGAACTCAGGGTCTGGGTAACTCTGTGAAACTGTGGGTGAAGGGTAAGCTTACAATCCTTGAAAAGAAGAAATTCAGATCAGTTCCCAGGGCCTGAATTGAAGCCCCAGCACTGGAAAAACTAATATTTATATATGAGATTCATTTATATTACATGGGTTTACTGCATATGATGTTTATTACCTTTATTAATTTAGTATTATTACACATATAATATTTCATTACATGATATCATCTAGGATATATTTGCATATGGATTATACATCATACTGATACCGAGGACTTTCACAGAGAAGGAAAAAAATTGTGTCAAAATTAGCTTATTAATCCACGAATAAATTTTTGGCCATGCTGGGATTTCAACTCACAATGCCCAATCCATAAATGGGGTCAAAATCGTAAAAGACCAGCGTCCGGCAAACTGAGCTGCCAGGAAGTTCTGAGGACCTGTGATCAAGCCACAGTAGTGCCCAGTATATATATATTGATAGATGTATATATATATGAGTGTGTGTATATATATCTGCAGATATATGTGTATATATATATATATATATATATACATATATATATATATATATATACAGAGAGGGAATGTGAGGATATTGTTATATAAATATATATATAACCAATTATTAGTGATTACATTATGCCTCCCTTTAATGAAGTATCATGGTTGAAAACTTATGAAAGTATTAATTATAACTTAGTCAATATCCTTCCATTAGGTGCTAGAATGGAAGATACAAATCCAATAATTTGTGTGTGGCATTCTAAAATAGAATCATGAATTAACTTCAAATTATTACTTTTATAACATTCCAATAGCATTCACATGAATAAGAATGAGTTTGTCAGATTCTCCCTCCATTTGAGGGGGGCAGACCTAGCATTCGAACTCCAGGTCTGGGTAGTTTACTTCGAATGCAAAGCATTGGAATGGCACTGTGAAGACTTCAGATTGTCAGGATTAAAAAAAGAACAACAAGAAAAAAAAAGCCAGGTGTCAGCGGCATCTGCCTGTAATTCTAGTTCCTCAGACGGCTGAGATAGAGAGAATGCCAGTTTGAATTCAGCTGGGGCAAGAAAGTTCCTGACACACTTATTTCTAAGAGACCACAGGGGGAAAAATACACACATGGGTGTGCTGTGGCTCAAGGGCAGAGCACTACCCTTGAGCAAAAGGGACAAGGCCTAGACTCATAGTTCAATCCTGTACCTGCCCCCCCAAAAAAAGAAGGCAGTAGTAATTCTATGTCTCTGTGTATGGATGGATGGTGTATGGATGATGGGCATTCAGCAGGTTGCCCATGCCCAGCCCCAAAACCTGGGCAAGCTCGGACAAGCACTCAGATAGTACTAACTCTGAGCCAGCAGCTTGAACATAGCATCCTTCTCTACCATTTAAGTATGGAAACCCCAAAAGCTTTGCCTGGGCTGCTGTGTGCAACGGGTGCATTATGTTCTGGGTGTGGTGTCCTATTAGGACACCTAGAAGCCAGCCACTGCCTCCAGAAAGAACACACTTCCTAGGCTTTAGGAGCTGTCCAAGGTTCTGGCTCCATATTCTAGATCCCTCTGTAGGATGTGGGGCCTGGTGGCTATAACTCATTCATCATTCCTGATTGCCGAGTCTCAAGCTGGTCCCAAATTCTGGCAAAGATAGGAAATAGCCAGTGATTTCAGCGCCAAAAGGGGTAAGCCAATAAATCCAACCCTCATATCTCCTGTTAGAAGTAAGCCTGGGGCTGCGAATGTGGCTTAACCGTAGAGTGCTTACCTAGATTGCATGAAGCCCTGGGTTCAATTCCTCAGTACCAGAGAAAAAGAAAAAGCCAAAAGTGGCACTGTGACTTAAATGATAGAGTGCTAGCCTTGAGCAAAAGAAGCTTAGGAACATGCCCAGACCTTGAGTTTAAGGCCAAGACTGGCAAAAAAAGGGACCCTGGTGAGACATATTCTTCTGGCACTCAGAGGAGGGCCGAGGATAAAAGTAAGAGGTAGAGGTCAGGTGCTGGTGGCTCACCCCTGTAATCTTAGCTACTCAGGAGGCTGAGATGTGAGGATCAAAATTAGAAGCAGGAAAGACAATATGAGACACTTTTCTCCAATTAAACACTCAAAAAGCCAGAAATAGTGCTATGGTTCAAGTACTAGATTGCTAGCCTTGAGCACAAAATCTCAGGGATACTGTCAAGGCCATGAATTCAAACCCCCAGACTGGCACAAACAAACACACCCAGATAGAGCATTTGCCAGTCGGCCTTCACAAGTTCCATCTCTAGCAATTCAATATTTTTTTTAAAAAAAGACGGAAAAGGGAAGGAAAGACTTGCTCCAGAAGGTGATATAACCAGTGCCAAAATTCCACAGGAGTTCTAAGATGTGGATTCAGGACAGAAGGTACAGCATAGGCAAAGGTCCTGAGGTGGGGTTTAGTGCAGGTGATGTGGGTGGAATTAAGATTCTGTTGCTTCAGACAAGTGTGGCAGGACATTTAAGGCTGGATCAAGTTTTGTACTTGAGTCACATGTAGGGCAGAGGGTGGGGTCCTAGAATCAGGCCCAGGGGGAAGATTAGCTTGGCTTTTCAACAAGGACCCCAGCCATTCCCAGTGTCTGGAAGCCTATTTTTCAAAGTTCCTGACCCTCAGAGGCCTCCTTTGCATGGAGTCAGGGCAAATGCAGTGAAGAACTCTTTCTTAAGAAAATCTTCTTGCCTGCTGCCAATAGTAGCTCAACCCCTGTAAATCCTAGCTACTCAGGAGACTGAGATCAGATATCGTGGGTCAAAGACAGCTCAGGGGAAGAAAATTAGTGAAACTCTTTTCTTGCCAATGAACTATCAAAACCAGAAATGGAAATGTGGCTCAAGTGGTAAACTGCCAGCCTTGAGAAAAAGTTAAGAGACCAGGGCCAAGACTCTGAGTTCAAGCCCCAGTACTAGTACAGAAAAATAAATAAATAAAAGCTTTCAGAAGCTCCTAGCCCACTGTGGTGAAAGGACAGATCAGCTAAGTGCATGTGGTTCACGCATGTCCTCCTACCTCCTCAGGAGGCTGAAATCTGAGGATCGTGGTTTAAAGCCAGCACAGGCAAGAAAGTCCAGAGGACTCTGATCGACAAGGAACCACCAGAAAACTAGAAGAGGTTCTGTGGCTCAATTGGTAAGCTGAAGAGCTGAGGGACAGTGCCCAGGCCCAGAGTTTGAGCACCTAGGGCTTGGATTCAAGGCCTGGGTGTCATCCCTGAGTTTCTTTTACTCAAGACTTAGGCTCTACAACTTGAGCCACAGCACCATATCTGGCTTTTTTTGGGGGGAGGTGTTGGTTTATGGGAGATAAGAATTTCAGAAACTCTCCTTCCTGGGCTGGCTTTGAGTCGCATCCATCAGTACTCAGCCTCCCCAATAGCCAGGAGAATGTTTGAGAACCACTGGCACCTGACCACCAACATCTATTTATAATCCCCTTGGGCCAGTGCTGGAACTTCTGCACTGCACCCCCCTTGTTGTGAGTGGGAAGAAGACGTGGGTGTGTTTGATACTTCAACAGCCTATGTACCTTTGAGCATTGTTCCAGGTCTGTCTGATGGCAGTTTCCTCGTCATACACAGCAATGACTTGGTTCTGTCACAGAAAAAAATGTCCCCCAGGAGGTGTCAGTTCTGGGGTCTTTCCTCTTCAAAGCACCCCCACTCCCTGAAATGACACACCCCAGAAAAGTAAACTATACATAGAGTGAATTCATTTTCTTATAACCAGCATCTGGCCAGAAAGGTAGCAGTGGGGAATCCCGATCCAGACCAGCCTGAGCATATATTAAGTCTCTATCTTGGAAATGCCCAAGACAGAAAGTCTTGGCTCAAAATGGTAGAAGATCTGACTGGCACGCCTAAAGCCTTGAATTCAAACCCTAATATACTAAAAAGAATCGGAGGGCCCCTGCCAGAGGCTCATGACAAAAATCCTAGCTACTCAGGAGGCTGAGATCTGAAGATCACCGGTCAACATTTAAAATAGGTTTGGCCTCGGCCATCAGACATCATGATGAGAAGACCCAAAGTCTGACCCATGACTGTGCTCTCCATACTAACAGGTATTTCATACTTACTAAGTGCTGGCCATGCTCTCTGTCCCCCTGGGGACCCATGCCCTGCGGGCTCAACCCCCAGGTCCTCCCAAGCTCCCTCTGCCACCAACCAGGCCCAGGGGAGTAGACAGCTCCAGGGCACACAGATACCTTGGTCTTATAATTTAACGGTGCTGAGTCCCCATCAAGCATCTCTCCCTTCCAGGTCCCCAGACCTCAGCAACAAAGCCCATGTACCCCCCAAAAAGGCAGGCAGAAGTTACCAAAGGGTCCAGCACTCATTGGTACAGCCCACATCTACACACACACACACACACACACACACACACACACACACACACACACACACACACACACACACACACACACACACACACACACACAGCAGGGATGGTTCATGTTTGTCTTCCTTGCTACTCAGGATGCTGTGCTTTGAGGATCACGGTTCAAAGCCAGCCCATGCTGGAAAGTCTGTGAGGCTCTTATCTACAGTGAACCACCAAAAAGCCAGAAGTGGGGCTGTGGCTCAAGTTTCAGAACAATAGCTTTGAGCACAAAAGCTCAGGAACAGCACGTAGGACCTGAGTTCAAGGCCCAGGTCTTCTACCTCCAAACACACACAGACACAGACACAGACAGAAAGACAGACAAACAGACAGACACACACACACATACACACACGCACACACACACACACACACACACACACACACACACACACACACACACACACACACACACACGGAGAGCCCAAGGCTTCAGCAGGCCCTGAGAACAGAACCATGAATTCTTTCCATTAGGATCACATCCCACCCTCAAGAAGGTGGCACTACAAACATCAGACCCACTATAGACAAACCAGTAAGCCTCTCACATATCTGGAATGTCTCATAGTCCAGCAAGGCAGTTCCTACTGTACACATTGCTATGTAAAAAACTTAGCCCCCTCTTTTTTGTAGTTGGTCATGAGGTTTGACTCGGCCAGGGCGCTGTCCCTCAGCTCTTCAGCTGAAGTTGGGCACTCTCCCACTTGAGCCACAGTGCCAATTCCTCTTCTCTGGTGGTCCATTGGACTTCAAGTCTCACAGACTTTTCTGCCCATGCTGGTTTGGACCTATGTCTTCACATCTCAGCCTTCTGTGTAGCGAGAATGTGAGTTGTGAGGCATCAGCGGCTTCCGGCTTCAGCCACCTTCGCATACCCAGAGGAAACCCATCCTTGTCTGGCCACAAACTTCTTGCAACCCTTGACTTAAGACTTTGTCACCTAACATCCAAATCCATCCTTCAATGGAGAGAATACAGACACAACAATCCCAGCCCTGCAACCATTTGCCCACTCGCTGCCTGTCACAGGCCACGTCCTCTTGAAGCTGTGGCTTCAAACTGTGGCAAACTTGGGGAGTTCTTAGAAATGTTTGTACAGTGAATCCAGCACCTTGTCTCTCAACCAAAGCACCCCCCCACGCCTCACCCCCCTCCCCCGGCACACTTCCACCATCCTTTGCAGGTAAAGGTGTTGGATTTCTTTCTTTTTTTCAGTTGTGGAGCTTGAACTCTGATTCTGGGTGCTGTCCCTGAGCTCTTCAGCTCAAGGCAAGCACTCTACTACTTCAGCCACAGCACCCCTTCTGGTTTTCTGGGTGGTTCATTGGAGATAAGAGTCTCAGGGTGTCCAAAACTAGCTTTACAATGTCGATGCGGAGGGGGGAAGGGGGGGAAGGAGAAGGATTGGGATTGTGGGGGAGGGGGGAGGCTGGGAAGGGATGTGAAGGGAAAACAAAGGAGGAGGCTGCAATGCTTGGTAAGAAATGTAGGCATTATACTGCCCACGTAATTGTAACTCCTCTGTACAGTATGTTCACAAATAAAATAAAATTAAATTAAAAAAAAAGAGTCTCAGGGTCTTTCCTGCTGAGGATAGCTTTGAATTGTGATCCTCAGCTCTCAGCTCCTGAGTACCTAGGGTGACAGCCATGAGCTACTGGCACCCGGCCAAAGATACTTTTCCATTCCTTTCACCGTATCCCCTCAGGAAATTGAGATCTGAGGATTACAGTTGAATGCCACCCTTGACAGCAAAGTCCATGAGAACACTTTTTCTCCAATTAAACACCCAAAAAAGTTGGAAGTGGATCTGTGGCTCAAATGGTAGAGTGCTAGCTTTGAGCATCAAAGAGAAGGGATAAAACTCAGGCCCTAGTTTCAAGCTTTTTCTAGCAAAGACCCACCTAAGAAAGTGAAGCAGGTGGACACACAGGAGCTCAAAGCTCACACATAATACTCAAGACTTCCAGAACAGACCCCATTCTGCTCTGATTCCCTAGATTCTATGTCTTACACCATGGCAGTCTTATATGGGACTGACCATGCACCAAGATATGATGTTCAAGTACAATCTCATACTGAGGATCCCCTGACCTTATCAAAGACTCAGGATCTCTCACTGTCCTTCCTTGACACTGGGCAGCAAGGTGAGTTCTAGTTATCCAACCACAGGATGTGGGAATGAAAGGACTTGCTTGTAGTACCACAAAGGGGAGTGGCACTTCCTAATGGGAGTCCTGGGATAAAACCCACACCCAGCCCATGTAGACCCCTCAGAGGTCCAAGTGGTGACCCTAAGGGGGCCCAGGACACTGCATTGCTGCTGCAGCAAGAATAGCATTTGTTGCGCTGGGTTGTAGCCAACAAGTCTGCATTAGTGACCAAACCAAGCAACCCAGACTCAGATGTCAAAGCCAGGGGGGAAGGCAGTGCAGACGCCAAGTCCTGCCTTCCATCTGTGCAGCCTACACTGCCAAGGCCAGACCCATTCCCCTGCTTTGGAGAACAACGAGTGTAGGGGTGAGCCCATTGCCTCCAAATGGAGTATCCCTGGAATGGTACCCAGAGCTGGGCCCATATGGGCCAGAAGGGTGACGGAGGAGACTACACAGCAAAGCCAAAGGGGCTTCTGTCCCTCGGTGCTGCAGCTGGTGTGCTGCAAGTCCAGGCTCCTCTGGCATGGATGGGCATATGTAGGGTTGGCCCTGTACCCGACTCCACAGGGACCAGAAAATGGAGGTCCACAGAGATGCTGAAGGGACTCCAGGTTGCTGAACTGCTGCAGCTGTCAACAGCCAGCTGGCAGAGAGACCAGCATATGGCTCCAGTCCCCAGACCCCCTTAAAGCCTGATGAGGTGAACCAAGGCTGGGCTACCTAGCCCCAAGGAGGCAGACTGCATGTTTAGCCTTCCTTTACCCATGGACTGTGCAGTGTACAAGCATGGTGTCCCCCACCCCGCACTCATGGGGACAGGCAGTGACCCCAGAACAAAGTCTCCCTAGGATGGGCCACACACTCAGGAGCACAGAAGACCAGTACCAGCACAGCTGGAGGAGGAGAGGGCAGCCGTGGCCTCAACTCCAGCCCCATAGCTGCCAGCTGCTGGGTGAAATGGGGCATCTGAGACTGGGACATTAGGTGGGATGCGTGGGCGGGGTTCATCTAGCAATTCTGGGGAGCATGCACACACATCCACTCACCGCACATCCACCGTAAGGGAGTTGGCCCCACATCTCAACAGGTGACCTAAGAAGGCACCTATACCCACAGGGACTAAAGAAGTGGAATTTCACGTAGTGACTTGGAAAGGGCTCCAGGGCACAGCCTTGGAGCAAGGAACAATTGGCAAAAAAATAAAAGAAAAACAACAAATGTCCAGGAAAACTATTCAGCAATGATAACCTATTACACTTTAAAAACAGTTTTGCTTTCCTCTTGTCCTATATTTTTGCATGGGGACCTCTGAATTAACCAGAAATCTCCAGGATTTCTTCATACATAGTAACACAAATAAATAGAGCTTCTATTCTTTTTTAATTAAGGGAAGTTGCATTCAGTCCTTTACCATGTTTGATTCATGAAAAGAAATCCTGAAATATATCTGTAAAACACCAAACTCTTCTGAACACCTCACTGAAGAAAGAGAATTAAATGACCAAGCAACAGGTATCACCCATATTGTCACCTAGCTAGCTATCTCTCTGATTAGAAAATAATCCTGCCTGCAAATGCAGATCGCTTATGCAAAATGTTTTCCAACAGCTCTTGTTGTTATCTTACATTTATCTTCCTCTTCCTGCCTCCTCTCCTGCTCCTCTTCCTAGTGTCCTGTTTCCCTCTTCCTTCTCTCCTACCTCTACTTTCTCCCTGTCCCCTCCTCTCCTCTCTCGTGCTATGCCCTTTCTCCTCTCTTACCCCTTCCTCCTCCTTTCCTTTCCTCTTTCTCCTAAACTTTCACTTTATTCTACATCTTTATGGTCCTGAGGGTTGGACACGCACTAAGCAAAAGCTTTGCTGCTCGCTACAGGCCTCCAGTCTGGACTTCATTTCAATGACACTCTATTTCTTTGCTACAAACCCAACAAAGTATTTTGATTGAGGATTTAATTCATTATATATATTCTACATCATGAATATGTGCCACTTCATACAGTGTGGATAATAGGTTTGGATTATGCTTTGGGCTTCAGTTAAACTCATCAGAAACAATGTCTTTGAAGGCAAGCTAATGTGATCCTGTTACTCCCATATTAATGAACTGGTTACTTTGTATCTTGCACAAGTACTTCCATATTGCTCACAGTTTAATGAACTGTCACTTTGTGGTAGAACCCACAGTAATACTAACCCAAGGATTGCTGGGTATCAGAAGATTAAGTCCAGACAGGAAAATCCATGAGATATGTATTTCAAATTAACTATTAAAAAGCCAGAAGAAAACTTGTGACTACATGGTATAGTGTCATACTTCCACAGAATAAGCTGACGACAGGACCAAGGCCTAGGTTGAAGACCTGTGGTGGGTACACACACACACACACACACACACACACACACACACACACACACACACACACACACACACACACACACAATTTCCCAGCTAGAGCAAGTACAATATCTGTTTTCCCAATGACATATCTGAGATACAATCCTATGTGTTTGGATATTTTTGAAAGCTGTATCATCAACTTACATAATTTTAATAAATAACACCCTGCTCACTATTATTTAATCCTGGTTGGAAAATATTTTAAGATACATTTTCATGTACAAAATTGAGTATTTCCCCAATTCGTGACTGTCTTGGTTTATAAGAAAGAAAGAATTGTGTCTTTAATTCATTAGTTCATAAATTAAAAAATTAACCCTAACCCTAGAACCAATTGCCATTGCATTCAAAAAGCCACACAAATATATTAAATTTATAAATCCTATCTTTGATTCAACTCATCTTTCTTAAAATAGTTTCTAGTTTTACTGAATATGTTGTCATTTTTCTAACACGAACCCTAACTGGAACATTCAGGCTAATTCTCACACTAATCATATCCCAATCCTAATATTATTAGCAGTTTCCTATTTCATATTCATCCTAGTTCTATCTTAACTTGTTATTCGAAGATTTACTTTCAGTTTGACCCTAAATTTTCCATTTCTCTAATGCTAACATTAAGCCCAGCTGGAACTGAAACCTAACTTTCAACCTAATAGTCCAAAGTTAATATTAAAATATACTCTAGTTTTTATACATTGGAATGAATATTCCAGTTTGCACTCTGGAAATGAGTTTCAATTTGCCCTAATTCCAAAAAATTTCCTGACTCTATCTCTGAAGTTATCTTTTTCCCTAACATGAACCATTATATTACTTGTCATCAGATTCTCTTATCAGGAAAAACACTGTAGTTTCCATTGATCCTACAATTTCCTGAACCACTGTATCCTAAAACAATTTCATATTTACTTATCATCTAGTCCATTACTCAATGCTAACTCTCAACCTAAACCTGGCTGGAAAACTTTCATTAATCATTGCAAGAATGATCACTGAGAAATATATATATATATATATATATATATATATATATATATATATACACATATATATATATATATATATATAAAATGGTAATGCTCTAGTTACTATTCAGTCTCACATTTTTGTTTCTACTTGTTAGTGAAAATGCAATTTTATACTAAAACTTTCCTATTCATAACACTAATCATAATCAGAACTAAATACTGACACTGATTTTAATCCAAATATGTCAATATTAACACATACTAGTTAGTGTTACATTAGTTTTTATTCATCCTAACTTGATTCAAATATGCCTTCCAAACATAGGTTTCAATTTTTTTCCAATATCTTAGTCATTTTCTAACCCTAAACTTAATCTTAACTGGAATATTGAGAATAAATAAAACCTAATTGCAAGTAGATTCTAACATTAATAGCAGTACTCTAGTTCACATTCATTCTAATTCTTACCAGACTTATTCCAAAATTTACCATCAATTTGAGCCTCATTTTCTTTTCTCCTTCACTCTAACCCTAAACGTGGCTGGAATCCTAATCATAACCTTATCACTAATGGTATCGCAATTTTAAAATTTATGAAAAATGCTGGTTTTGTGCAATCCTAACTGAAATTCCACTTATAATTCTTGAAATAAATTGCAAGTTTTCCTAAATCCTACAGATTTTCTCATTCTTATCTCTGAACCTATCCTTTTCCATAAGAGGAATCATTAAACCAATTGATTTCAAATCCTAATATTATGAAATACATTGTACTTCCATTATCCCAGCTTTTCCTGAATTCCTAAAACCTAAATAAGTTCAGATTTAATTAACATTTATCCCATTCCTTTTTTTTTCTTTTTGTTGGTTGTGGGGTTTCATTTCTGGGCCTGGGTAAAATCCCTGAGTTCTAGGCATGGGCATGATCCCTGAGTTCTTTAGCTCAAGGTGTGCATTTTACCACTTGAGCCACAGCACCACTTTCTGGTTAATTGAAATAAAATTCTCACAGACTTTCCTGCCTGGGCTGGCTTTGAACTGCAATCCTCAGAAATCAGCTTCCTGAATAGGTAGGATAATAGGCGCGAGCCACCAGTTTAATATATAACTTTACTCAATCCTTAACCCCCTTTAACCAGAAACCTAATCTTAATTATAACCTGAATTAACACCAAATGGTTAATGTATGGAAAATTGTCTGGATTCTATCCAATCACACATTTTTTTATTCTACTTCTTAGTGGAAAACTAAATTTTACCCTAAAGCTTATCCTTTCCTAATCCTAACAAGAACCAAAACAGTAACACTTTAAACCAAATTATATATGTATGTTTAAAATAACACCCATACTTTTTTTCATTCATTCTAACTTTGATGTCATTCATTCTTCTTAAAATATGTGGCAGTTTTACACAATATCTTATATTTTTTTCTCATCCTAAACCCAGCTCAAACTGGAACACCTTGCCTAATCCTAAACCTACATATAACCGAATCATAATGTTAATAGCAAGCCTCTATTTCACAATTATCCTATCTATTGATCAGCGTGTAGTTCTAAATTTTACTTGCATTTGGAACCTAAATTTTTAAAATTGTTTTTCTATTTCTTGTCAAGTTTTATTTTTCATTTCTTTTTAAATTTTATTATATTGTAATGAGGCTTATATAGGGATTACAGTTACATGTGTAAGGTAATGAGTACATTTCTTGTTGAGCATTGTTACCCCCTTCTTTGTTGTTGTCCCACTATCCCTTCCCTCTCCTACTTCCATCACTCTTCTCTCCCCATGGTGTAAAGTTCATTTTCAGTATAGTGTGCTATGAGTATTATTGTTGCAATAGGTTATCCTGTGTGGAAACTAAATTTTCTATTTCTCTAATCCTAATTCTAATTCTGTCTGGTATCCTAACCCTAACCATAATAAAAATGATAGCTCAATTCAGAAGGTAACAGAAAATACCCTTTTTGTTCATCGTGATAATCCACTCTACGTCTTGAATTAAGTTGCAATTTAGCTTAAATCTTCCAAATTACTTTATATGTGCATATGTAAAGATGTAATTTTATGTGAAAAACAGAAGATCTTTGGAGAAAGGAGTAACAAAAAGGAAATAAAGGGAGTAAAATCAAACATTTTAATATATTATGGAAAGAGCATAATTAAACTGCCACTTCTGAAAATTAATAAACATAAACAAAATAACTACAAATAAATAAAGAAATAACACACTGCCTTCCAGTGTTCTTGAAGAGGACCATGATATGTCTTGTGAAAGAAATACTTGTGTTAGATAAACTTTGTTCATGCATAATTTATATTGTTATTGGCCAATTATTTAACTTAAATAAATAAATAAATAAAATTTATCAAATAAGATTTCATGACAAAATATAAATCAGTTACTTAATAATTGTTTGAGAAAAAGTTATATTCATGAGTTTTAAGAAGCTAAATTTCTATTTCTCTACAAAGCAATGATTTAGGTTTACTAATCTAGTATTTCTAGTAAGTTTAGAGAACATAATTGGCATGTAAAACAATGAACTGTACATCTTGTGTTTTGGATTTAAAACATTGTCTTTTATTCAAATGAATACGTAGGTTTACTTTTCAAAATAAATGCAATTTTATCTCCTTTCAGAACAAGTACTTACCCTGCAATTAAATGTATTAGGATATTCAGGTATTTAAAAGCTAAATTTTCTATGTTTGTTATGTAGCTCTACATATTCAAAATGGCATGATTTTTCTATTCATAAATGTCAAATCTGTGAGATTTTTGCTTCATCAATATACATTATCTCATGAGGTTGTTGTGAATGCTCCAGTAACCAGTGTGGTCAAAAACATTTCCTGGATTCTAAATTTTAAATCTAATCATTTTTAGCCTTTGATTATATCAGGTATTGTCACTTCAGAGCAATTAAACTAAAATAAATACTACTTTTTAAACATTTCACTCACATTGTAAATAATATGAACATAGGTTAAACAGAGACTAATCATTTCAAACTCACTATATTTGATGATCTTAGCATTAAGAATGTAGAGAGTATAAGAACCCTATACTCAATATTTTTGGTTAGATTAAATTAAATTATATATCTGGATTTCTAAATTGGAGTAAATCACATGGAAATAGGAAAACAATAAGAAAATGATTACGTTAGAATAATTTTCTTCTAAAAAAATTTTTATTGTGAAATTACCGTTCAGAGGGGTTACAAATATACGGGCAACATAACAGTTCATTTCTTATCAAGCATTGTTGCCTCCTCCTTTGTTTCCTCTTACAATTCTTTCCCATCTCTACCCCTTTGCCAGTCAAAATCGTAAAGTTCGTCTTTCGACATAACGTCTTGTACATCTCATTGTTGCAATGGGTCCAAGGGTATCCCTGAAATTATGAAGCAAAAATATCACCAAGAAATATACTTTTCAATAAAATGTTTCAATCCTTAGGTAAAGTGCTTTATCCTTCAAATATTGAAGGATAATTTTTTTCTCAAAATAGAAATTCTGCAAATAATCTAATGTATGTTTTCATGCAAAAAATTCTATGACTTCTAGTCTTGTTATATGATTTTCATTATATTTTTTATTGAGAAATAATTCCTAATTATATTTATTACAAACTTCTGTACTTATACTAATCATGTCTGTACATGCTAAGTTACATAATTTAATACACAAACAAAATTATCTTTTTTACTGTCTCCCACAGGTAAGGATGAGGTGCTGAAGTATATTAAATGAAAGCACTCTAAAAGAGAGTCTATGTGTATACTTATTTAAACGACTTGTTTTTCCCCTTCCCCTCCACAAATTATACCAACATCAAATACAGTGAAAGCAGGGGTTATACTGTGGGGGAGGGACATACAAAGCAACAAATAAATAATCTTGTAAATGTGTTAGAAACAATCGCATGAAAGAAAAAAATGAATACATATCTTAGGGTTTATTTCCCTAACATCACCTTATCTGACCTTTTCTGCTTGACTAAGAGATATACTAGATATTGCAAATAAGGGAAACCATGGAACCTATGTTTCTTAGGGCTTGGCTAACTTCACTTAATATAATTTTTTCCAAGCCTTTCCATTTCCTAACAAATTTGGCAATGCCATTCTTTGTGATGGAGGCAACAATGAGAAGTACAAGTCGTTATGTCGAAAACGAACTTTACAACTTTGTTGGGGGGGTGGGGAGGATTGGGTGCGGGGGCAGCGGGAGGATGGGAAGAGATGGGAAGGGGAAACAAAGGAGGAGGCTACAATGCTTGATAAGAAATGTACTCATTATCTTGCTCATGTAATTGTAACCCCTCTGTACAGTATTTTCACAATAAAAAATAAATAAAAATTAAAAAAATAAAAGAGAGTCTATGTATAATGGAAATTTGCAACATGAGGATGGAATCATGAGCATTTTCTACTTGGCTGAACAGGAGTTCTTGTCTCTACAGCACTTTCTTGCCATTTAATCACACAGGGAAAGCCACAAAATTTGAAGTTCATATGAAAGAATTACATTCCTAAAAGTTGTGGCAACCCTGCTCAAAAGCTCAATTTTATCACTAGTTCTTTGTGCTTGCTGGCTAATCAATTTCCTTATCATATTTACGTATTATTAAGCATATTAGTCATTCAACTGGCAGTACATGGCAGAAGACTCCTCAAATCACATCTATTGCGGTGTAATATTTAGAAGAGAAGAAAAAGATTATATTGATCTCCAATTCCCCCCTTTGGCCTTCAATATAGTAATTAATTGTCAAAACAATCACATAAGATGTTAGTCTATTTTCCAAATTTAATTAGAGATTAAGCAAGTGTTTTTTGCAGTAAAGTGATGACAGTAGTATCACAGCTCTGATATGAGCATCTCCTGCCTAACAAGTAATACTCTATGGACTGTCAATATGGATGCCACCCTAAATTCTCTCTCTCTCTCTCTCTTTCTCTCTCTCTCTCTCTCTCTCTCTCTCTCTCTCTCTCTCTCTCTCTCTCTCTCTCTCTCTCTCTCTCTGTCTGTCTGTCTGTCTGTCTGTCTGTCTGTCTCTCTGTCTGTCTCTCTGTCTGTCTGTCTCTCTCTCTCCCTCTCTCTCTCTCTCTCTCTCTCTCTCTCTCTCTCTCTCTCTCTCTCTCTCTCTCTCTCTCTCTTTCTTTCTCTCCTCACACACACACACACACACACACACACAGAGCTGCCACCCAGACACAACGGAGATCAGTTCCATTCCTCTGTAATTATAGTTGATTGATGTTTGTTCCCTTGCTTTTCTTTGATTCAGGATCTTGCTTGGACCTCTATGTTTCCCCGAGATCAAGTCCCTTCTTAGTATACCGTGTATCTTTGTATGCTTCAGCGCAATTAACAGTATCTTGAATACAATATCTTCAAACTTGACTTTCAAGTCAAACTCCATGAATTCATACTTATATTCCAAAATACTAAAATGTATTGGATCTAGGGACAAAATGCCCACCTTTTATTTTAGAAGGAATTGACATCATGAAAAAAAGAATATTAATCAGGAACTGAGGTAAGAGAATGGGAGTATGTGAGAAAATGTAGAATACTGTATGTGTGTTAGAGATACAGAATAATAGGCTCATTTATTGAAAACTTGTCATCCTATATTGAAAGCTCAATTTATGTATACACTTTTCCAGGTACTTTGCTTACCTATCACTTCTGATCACAAATCCTCTTATGAATGTTTATATTATCTTTGAATAAATCGCACAATTTGCAGGTACTTATCATCTTAAGGAAAGACAGTCTGCTTCTACGTTTTTCATTATATGTGACAAACCCTTATTTTTTGTTTCCCTGTTTACTGAATAAATGTATTCCTGGAAACAGGATATTGACAGCAAATCTGAGTGTAATTTTCATTTTGTAAATTTCAAATATAATATAAACTTTGTATTTACTAGTTATTTTTTTTAATGAGTGATATTCATGAACACAATATTTTGGTGCCTTTAAGTCAATTGAGAATTGCTGTGGTAGTACTTGTGTCTAATTGACTTAACCATTATGTTATTCATGTATAAACATTGCCTTGCACTGTTATATTTTTATATATAAAATAATCTCCAAAGGTTTACTTTAAAGTGATAATTGGGGGAGGTTGTCTTCTTGTTCCAAACTTTATATTTATGTCAGTGAAAGTACTAGAAACACATGATGTTTACTGGAGCAATATAAAAGATGAGTACATATTTCTAAAGAGAATGAATTTATTGATTAAAACACAGAATAGAGTAAAATAGTAAGGTTTCTTGTTTGAGACTGAATAAATTTCATATGAATGTAGCTCAAGAAAAGACTCAAAGATAAATTCATACTTATATTACTGAGATTTACATCACAATATAAGAAATATACGTATTTTAAGGAAGTGGCCCTAGATACCTAATGGATGAAGAATGGAATTGAAAAAAAAGCAGAAGAAAACAATTCAACATGCATCTATTATGATTTTATAATACTAATATGAAAGCAATGGAGCTTTTGCCTTTCTGAAGAAGAACGTTTAGGCAGTAATTTCAATGAAAGTTAGCAATTGTAATGAGTCTGAAGTCTTTTCCTCCAAGATATCCAAGAATACTATACTCATTCTTTGAAGAGTAAATAAGTAATTATTTTCATTAGCTTTGCTTAATATGAATTTATTTGTAGTAAATAGGTTAAAATGTCTTCTTTCTCTCAATGTAATAACATACATTCTGTCTCTTTCTGTTTCTTCATACAAGCCTGAAATCACTACTTCAACGTAATATAAGCAGAAAAACAAAAATAACCTGATACAACAATCGCAAATCCTAAAGTATGGGAAAACATTCACAACATAAAAAATAAATCTGAGGAAGAGGAAAAACAATGACAGAATAACAACAGAAAATTACCCTAGCAATCTCTAATGAAACAGAGGTTTATAGTCCTTGCAGATACTTCACTTTTGGAGGGTCACATCAAATCGTATATAATTATACATATGCAGCTGTAACTAGAGACATAACTATAAACATATAATTCATAAGAAGATTTTATACTGTCTTCACAAGAAAATAGAATTCTATGAAAAGGTGCCAGTCAGGTAGTTGACTGCTATGACTGTGTTGGCCAACACATTCAAAAGCACATCTGCAGTGTGGAATTAAATTGGCAACATAGAAAAAAGCAGGAACAGAAGTGTACATCAGAGAAAGCCACATCCATACACATAGACAATTCACCATACCACTGGACAGTCCGAACTGTCACTGGAACCACAAATATTAACATCACAACATCTCACCACAACTGATTTCTATTCCTACACTTAATGGACCTGACAAAAATGCAATTCCAGAATAACAAATCAGAACAGGAGACCAAACAAAGACCTGGCAAATCAACCAAGAACATAGAGAGTCACCTATTAAGGTCATAGATCCCCCAAAAGAAAACCTCCAAATGGACAAAACAAATCAGAGAAATACAAGAAAAGTGATGTCAAGGTAGTATAATTCACACAGTAAATAACCAGACATTAGAACAGACAATCAAGAAACTAGAAGAGAGTTATCAAAAGGTATTACAGATACTGCTGAAAAATGTGATTAATGGAAAGATAGAAAACCTCTACAAGGAAATTTGTGAACATTTGAGACCGACAAAAAATTAGCAATATAATTCATGGAGACTAAAAACAGAAAGATAAATAAATTCTGAGAAGTCAAGGGAGTCCAAGAAAAAATTGATGCCTAGCTAAAAGATATGAGATAAGACACAACTAAGAAAACAACCCTTGCAACTCCCCCACCCAAAGAAAAAATGTACAGAGGGCTGGGAATGTGGCTCAGTGGTAGAGCACTTGTCTTGGATGCCTGAGGACCTGGGTTCGATTCATCAGCACCACATAAGCAAAAAAAGAAAGAAGGAAAGAAAGAAAGAAGGAAAGAAAGAAAGAAAGAAAGAAAGAAAGAAAGAAAGAAAGAAAGAAAGAAAGAAAGAAAGAAAGAAAGAAAGAAAGAAAGAAAGACAGAATGAAAGAAAAAGCCCAGAAGTGGCGCTGTGGCTCAAGTGCTAGAGGGCTAGCCTTGAGCTGAAGAGCTGAGGGAGAGTGCTCAGGCCCAGAGTTCAGGTCCCAAGACCGGACCCCAAAAAATGTACAGAAAGTCCATAAAAGACCTAAAACAAAGCTTTAAGAGAGAGATAGAACCCCTAAAAATTTACCAACCAGAAGAAAGACAGGGAAATCAAAAACAAAGTAGAAAGTCTCCACAGCAAATAGATGACATAGAAGACAATCTCAGGGCCAAATACAGAATAGATCTAATAAGAAAGAGGAAATAATCATTTAGAACAAATCCAAGAAATAATAAATGATCTTGCCAGAACGTCAAGACTCAGTTAGAAGATCAAATTTCGGGGAGATAGATACCAAGAAGGAGAAGAGCAGGAAACTAAATGGATGGGAAACATATTACAGAATTCTAGCAGAGAACATGCCAAACATCCAAATAGATAGGCTCATTCAGAGAAGAGAAGCCTTTAGAACAATCACAGAATTCTAGAACTGAACAATCCACCCTGACATCATAATCCATTAGAGGATCATTAACGATCAAGGAAAGGATTCTTAAAGCTGCCATAGAGAAAAGATTGATTATTTATAAAGGATATACAGTCAGAATAAAAACAGATTTCTTAGCTGATATGGTAAAAAGGAGAGCCTGGAATGATGTATGACAAACACTAAAGGTAAACTACTACCAACCGTGAATATGGTCCCAAGCCAAACTTTCCTTTACATTTAAAGGATAAATAAACGTATTTCATGACAAAGACAACTTGAAACAACGTATCTCCACCAAATCAGCATGATTGAATTTAATCAAATATATCCTACATAGAGAATATCAAGAAGAACAGGAACTGGTTATATAAAATGTTCCCTACCAGAGTTCAAGGTAAATTTATTAAGAGTAGATCAGGCACAGGTCCTCACAACAGGTGTAGAACATAGCAGGACTTATCAGATATTTCTGTGTTAACTCTCAATAGCAATGGGCTTAAATTTCTAAATAGAAGACATAGATTAGATAGCATTTAAAAACAAGATGCATCCATTTAGTATTTATGAGAGACACATTATCAAAAACATTCTATGAAGCTAGAATTATACTCTTCCACAAATCACATAGGGACTCACCAAAGAAAGAGAACTATGAACTCAACTCTTTGATAAGCATTAAAGAAGAACTTCTTAAAATTCTCACTCACCAATTTCAGCAACTAACAAAAGAATCATTTGGTATGATCAAGTAGGATTCAACTTGGATAAAAGTGGATTTAATATTCTTGTGAGTAAACATAATACAAACTATCAGCAGAAGCAGGGACAAGAAACACATAATTTTCTATAAGGATGTAGAAATAGCTTTTAACAAGCTCCAATACCGCTTTATGATTAAAAGGTCTGAGAAGCTAGGAATGCATGGAACATTCCTCAATATAATACTGAGTATGTATATTACACAGATAATTAGCAATTACCTCACCGTGGAAGCCTGAAGACATTAACATCAGGAATGAGACAAGGATGTCCACTCTCTCTACTACTCTTCATTATGGTAGTCAAATTTCTTACAAGAACAATAGACAAGAGAAAAACATAAAGCAGATCCAAATATGGAAGAAGTAAAACTATCCCTTTTTACAGATGAAATGACCCTGTAATTAAAGGACACTGTGGCTCCCTCCCTCAAGTTAGTACAGGTGATGCTAACCTTCAGCAATGTAGGAGGGTATAAAAACCACAAGAATCAGTAGTTTTTCTGTTACCAACAATGAGAAGATCCATGCTGAAATCCAAAATACAACCTCATATGTATTAGCCTCAAACACAAATCAAATCAAAACAACAACAACAAAACTAGGAATTAATTTAACTAAAATTGTGAAGGACCTATATGTGAAAACTTTAAAAATATAAAAAGGGAAATTGAAGGAGATTCAAGGAAATCAAAAGTCTTTCAATGTTCCTGGTTAGAAGAATTAACATTTAAAAAATTGCAATACTTCCCCAACAATTGGCAATGCAATACTCATCAAAATCCCTACAATATTCTTCAGTGCAGTAAAGTAAGCAATACAACTTTAATATGGAATTATAAAATTACAGATGATACAGAATGCTTAGAAATGAATTCATGGGCCTATAGTCATCTTACACACACACACACACACACACACACACACACACACACACACACAGGAAAATGAAAGGATTGGGAAAATTGTATTAAGAGAAAAGAGAAAGGAATGCAGACACGGAGCAATATAGGTTTCAGGGATTTATTCATATATTGAAACTAAAAGGTGTATTCAAATCTATATGTAAACAAGACAGATTCTACCTCATCCCAGTTAATATGACCATTACCAAGAAAACTAACAATAGCAAATGCTGGCCAATTGGGAACTCTATTACACTGTTGGTGGGAAATTAAACTGGTTCGACTATTGTGGAATGCAGTACAGAGTTTCCTGAAAAGACTAAACCTAAATCTCCCTTAAGAATCAGTAATTTGCATCCTGGGCAGTAATCCCATCAATAACAAACAGCCTCACATGAAAGCTACCAGAATATCCATGTTCAGGGCCCAGGCCAAGAGTTGAAGGACTGGAAAATATTTGCCACTGCTGGTATTTGTTTCCACAAATATGAACCGTTTGATATAAGATACCAAATCAATCTATTTCCATTAGCTAGTTTAGGACTTAAAGGTAGTGGGTGCTAAAATGGCTCTTTGTTGAATGTTAGGAGAAGATGTAGGCAGTCCATGAAATGGGGATTTGTTGTTGTTGTTCGAGGTGCTTGAAGTCTGGGCTTAGGCACTGTGCCTGAGCTCTTCAACTCAAGGTGAGTATTCTACCTCTTGAGCGACAGTGTTTTTCTGGTTTTCTGGTTTTATGTGGGTTAAATGGAAATAAGAGTCTCAGTGACTTTCTTGCCCAGGATGTCTTTGAATTGAAGTCCTCAGAACTCAGCTTCCTGAGTAGCTAGGATTATAGCTGTGAGCCATTGGCACCAGGTAAAAATGGGGGATTTTGAGAAATGAAAATCGCCCTCTTCACCTGTGTCTAAACCTCAGATATTAGTATTAGAACACTTCACCTTTAACTCATTTCATCAGACATTTGTAAATTTTCTCTTTTCCTTCATGTGGGACTACTGCATTCAATATCAACTCAGCTGGGGGATTGGATCAATTATATGGTAATTGCTAGCACCTAATTTAAGAACTTTTATATCAAAAGAAATAAAACCCTCATTTGGAATAATTGTGTTTTCTTTTTATTACAAATCTGTGCTGTATTACTTCCTAATGTGATATTGGACCTACTAAGAGAATGATGACATTTTCTTTCTCTTCAGCCTTCTCCCACATATGGTCAAATATTTAAGAATTGAAAGATTTGCATTGATAATTGATTAAGCTGACTTCTAGGAAAATGTGCATCTCTGGAATTTGGTCTGCTGTCTTGTTCTTACATGCACAGGCTTTCTATGATTTATTTGTTCTACAAGGAATTCTACTTTCCAATTTTTGTGACCAATTTTAGTGTCTCTGATCAGTATTTCTGACCCTCTCTCTGGAGTCTCATTTGAGTTTGCCTCATAAAAAATATTTTAGTTATCAGCTAAGTGACTCTCAGCTTCTGTTTTTTGCCTGAATTCATTTAGGCTGTGATAGCAACCCTGCCTGGCTGTGCTTACTGGAGTGCTTTTTGTGTGTTTGTTAGTGTGTGTGTGTGTGTGTGTGTGTGTGTGTGTGTGTGTGTGTGTGTGTGTGTTTGTGTGTGTGTGTGTGTGTGTGTGTGTGTGTGTTGTTTTAGAGGTCTAGGATTACTATTCAAGGTAGTAGTTTCTCTTGGCCCCTGTGATCCCCTGGCCAAGGGTCAATGGGTTTTTCTAAAGATACAAAGAACAGCTTACTAAATTCCTGTTTTAATTGTCCCACAATGAGGTAATCAGGCATCCTTGCAAAGCCATCAATAATGATTTGTAACCACTTACAGAAGTTGTCTATCAAGATGGCTTTCCAATGTTGACTGTGAAAATTGTTCATTTCCAAGTAGGCACCATAAAGCACATCACATTCCTGGGATCAAACTTTTGGAAGAAAGGTTCCCCTTCCTTCCTTCTCTTATGATAGATCAAACCATAATATTCTTCAGTTGTGGAGCCTGGAGCACATTTTCTCAAGAATATTCTGTAGTGTTAAAAAAGGATCAACTTTCAAAATAAAGGTGAAAATACTTGTCTACAACAGACTGATTTATCTTGCTTATATCTTGTTATTTTCATTATTTCAAACCCATAGATAATTTATATTGGTATTAGACAAGTGGCAAAGGATTAATGGAATAAGCATTCAGTTTACTTTCGTATATCCAATACAATACACTTAGCCTGAAAAGCGTGATATATATATATAACCAGATAGACCTGTATTTGCCATTTTGTATTAGACCGGTATTTGCCATTTTGTACTTTCTTTGACTTGCCTTTCTGCTTCTGTACACATGCATGTTAAACCTTGAAGAATGCAGCTGCTATTCTACCCGCCCTTGAGCCCCTGACACTAGTGGATCTGGAGCTGAAATTAACGACCTTCTGGCAGGGAGTATCTGACAAAGTACCTGACACATTCCAGACCACTTTCCCGGGCCTGGGATCGGAGATAGTTGCTGCCTGGCAACCACTTCCCCCGGGTCAGGGTCAGGGATAGTGGCCATCTGGCAACCACTTCTTCTAAATTACCCTAGAAGTACTGTCTAATTAGAGCATAATAGTGCGCTAGGCTGACCAATTATTAGCCCCAGCCCTTTTCCCGCTTTGTACTGTGCCAATCATCCGCTAGAATTATGATTTAAATTTCCCACCTGGTGTACTGGTTCGTTGCCAATAAATACTGAGGCCTTCCCCCTACCAAATAACATATAAAAAGTGCTGTAACCCTGTGCTGGGGGACTCTCTCTGCACTCGGACATCAGTGCACAGAGGGGTCCGTGCTCAAGCTCGTCAATAAATGACTCATTGATTTTTGGTCTCTGGTGGTCTTTTTAGGTGCAAGTCTCTGGGCATTAAAATTGTTGGCAGTGCTGGGACCTGAACTCAGGGCCTAGCATACCCAATTCATGAATGTGTGTGTCAACATGGCAACCTCTAGCCCAGTAAGCTGCCCGGCAGTTCCTAGACCCTGAGATTGAACCACAGGGGTGGACAAAATAGCCATACATGGATAGGCAGGTGGTAGTATACCAATAAATATATATTTGTATAGAGTGCCAGAGATATCTGCCTAGGATTCAAGTGTATCAACTATGTTCCTACCAACTCTTAGGTAGTTATTATGCCACCATTGAAGGAATAGGATTCTTTTCATGCTTAATGAACTATTCATTAAGATCAATCAGCGTCCTAGGATCATTGCATCTAATTTTAGACTAGACTGATTGATGCACTCAGCAACTTCTCATTCAATCATGAGTTTGCTCACATCCCATTGGTATTTCGATGCATAAGAACGAGTGTCTTGGGAATTCCACATATTTATAGGTGTCAGGACCAGGACTCGAACTCAGGGCCTACATTGCTGCATGGGCTTATGGCTTCCCTGATAGCCGCTATCCTTCACCAATGCAAGGTGAAGTTCTCTTTGTAGGCATATCATTAAGACCCAGTATGGTCACCTTGGAAAGGAACAAAATGTAAAAATCCATCCCGTGGCTTTCCTCTCTCTCCCTCTCTCTCTCCCTCCCTCTCTCTCTCCCTCCCTCTCTCTCTCTCTCTCTCTCTCTCCTCTCTCTCTCTCTCTCTCTCTCTCTCTCTCTCTCTCTCTCTCTCTCTCTCTCTCTCTCTCTCTCTCTCTCTCTCTCTCTGTTTGTTTTGTTTTCCTGCAAGACTTCAGGGCCTAGTATCCCAGGATCGGCTATGGCCCCATGGCAGCCCACCACCCTGAGGTGATTGAAGCTGAGGCAGAGTTACAACAAACTGAGTTCAAATCCTTTCCTTGGCAATACCAATACCAATACCAATAACAATAACAATAATAATAATAATAATAATAATAATACAACCTGGCTCAGAACTCGCACCATTTTTCTGCCAAAGCTGGGATTCCAACTCAGGTCTGGGTAAATCTATAACACTGTGGGGGAAAGGGAAGCTCAACATCCTTGAAGACTACAATATCAGGCCAGGTCACAGGTCCTGAATTGAAGCCCCAGCACTGGAAAAAATAATGTATGCACCTATTTTACACATAGGATCTCTATTCACATATATGTATGGAATGCATCATGAGTTCAGTTTAGTTACTCTTTTTATTGTGTGTCTTAGTCATGGATGCATTTGTGTTTTATTGAGTATGATGACAGACATAACTGTGCCAACACGGATAACATCTTATTCCTATGGTTATAGAGTTGCCTATATAGAATTCTCTATCCTCCCTGACACCCAGGACTTTTACCAGACAGGAAAACAGGTGGATTGATGGGCTTCTCACATTAGGATTAATCTTTTGGCAGTATTGGGATTTGAACTCAGAGCTTAGCAGGCCCAATTGGCAAAAAGGTCTAAGTGAGGATACCAACCTGTGAGCAACTAAGGAGCTAGGGTGTTCCCGGGACCTGAGATTGAGCCCCGGGGTCGGGATGGGGCACAATATTCATCCATTCCTAAGCTGAAGCTAGTATGCTAATAAATACCTATTGTAATAGAGTAGGAGATGTGGATAGCTGTGTTGGAATCCCATCTACCATGTTGTCGGGTCTTCGTTCATCCCACAAAAGATGGACAGGGTCCGAGGAAAGGTAAGTGTGGTCACTTGCCCATTCCCCAGCCTCCCTCATCCTGGGAGACAATCAGACACAGCAGGGAGTCAACTCAAGCAGGAAAACTCGTTTATTAACACAGAGCAAGCCGTTTTTAAAGCACAAAAGAGTGAGTGGCATGGGAGGGGAGGAAGAGGAACCAATCACTGTTAAGGTCACACCCTATAATAAACCTAAGCTTCCATAATCTGTTTACAAACTGTAAAGCAAATTGGGCTCTGCCCACTCAACTCCCTATCAGCGCCATCTTTGCTGCCCATGTGCTCTATAGATTCCCTCTTTTTCGTTTTAATGGCAGACCCACCTCCAAGTTAGTTATCTTTTTCCCTCCTCTGTAAAGGTTATTTTAAAAGGATTCCATTGGTAAGGATAGCATTGGCTATGCAGGGGATTTGAGGCAAGTCTGGGTGGTAAGATTCAAGAGACAAGTATAGGGAGGGCCCTTGTGCATGATCCAAGAGCCCATCCCAGTTACCTCACATCCCCACCTAGCACAATAATTAACATCAGTCCCAACATAGTTAGAAATGTCCAAAGCAGTTCAATTAATTCCTGTACATATATAAAAGTCAGTATCTCCTAAGGTCATCCTCTTTAGAACCTGGGAGCAGCCTGGGTATTGGGAGTTCCACACATGCGGCATGGTGCATCCTCATGGGCCTGCCCACTCAGACCATTCTACTATAGTCCAGAAAAACAAGGAAATTTTAAAACAAACTGCAGATATAGCAGAGCAATCCTGGGCACCTGGTGTCTTTTAAGTGAGCCAGTTCCTTGTACTTGCTTTTAAGGGAGCACAGGAGTCAAGATGACTTTGAGCTTTACTTTAAGCTATAAATGGCTCCCAATATCTCCCCTGTCTTTGTTTAAGGAAGCGAACCCACCTATCTTAGTTTGGGTGGATCGCCTTGTCTGCCTGACCCGTCATGGGGAACTTCTTCAGAGCAAGGTGAAGGCCCTGTCTTAGGTTGGCCAGACTGACACCCCTTCTTACCCATTTCTGGCTGCGATTCCTCTAGGGGGAAATTTATTCACTTGGAGCTTGATCTTATGTAATTGGCTGGCTAAACTCATAGGAGTTTTGCAGTGCACGTATAATGCAAGGAAGACATAGAAAAACAATCAGCAAAAGCATTCCCAGGCCAAGCAATGTCATTAGCAGTCCTTTAGCATTAGTCAGGGATGGGATAGCAGTCTTTGCCACTTCAGAGTCCAGAGGTGGGGGTTGTTCTTGAGCAGATTTTAGACATGTTTACAGAAAAGCATAACAAAAGGTGGTTGTACAAGCAAGTAGTAAAAGAACAATTAGAGCAGGTAACATTAAAATAAGTTGCTCCTACAAAAATATTAAATGGTCCATACATAATGACATAGGGTGGTGATCAAAATGAAGGTCAGGCCTCCAGGTCAAAGGTTTAGTTTCTCTTGTGGTCTATTGATGATTTCTGAATTGTCAGTGCTGATCACTATCCAGGTCACCTGTTGGGGTTAATCATCGGAGAGAGGGACTTGCAAGAGAGACACTTTAAGAAGGACTGCTTACAACAATCCCCCTGCCAAATGGCTGGGGGGGAATTGCCCCCTACACCCAGCGATTCCCTCTGCACAATGATCATGGGGTTCCTCTGCCCTGGGCTGCCAGCGCCTGGGTAATAGCCTCAGTCATGGCAGATATCTGAGCCTGTAAAGCTAAAGCTAGTGATTGGGACTGCTGCTGTTGCATTCCCACATCCTGCGAGGCCACCACCCATCTGCTCAGTGAACGCTCTCTCAATCCAGCACAGGCCATTCAGTGGTATGAATTCATCCCTTCCCGAACCAGTAGCTTTACAAACTGATCTCGGAGGTTCCCTACTGGCAGCTTGTGGTGAATGCTCTGTTGGACTCAGTCTACAAACTCAGCTAGAGGATCACCAGGTTTTTGCCTCACTCCTGCTATAGGGGACTCAGTAGGCCCATCATCCATTTTGTACTGAGCAGCAAGTCCTGCTTGCCTCACCTGGTCATGGTACGGGCCAGGTATTGCCTCCTGTTGGACGCCAGTGGAGTACACTTCCATGATACCTATTACTGTTAACAAGGCATAAGTAATAGGTATCATGGGTTGAGCCTGCTGATTATTCTCTACTTGCCCCCTGCATTCCTCCTTAAAGAAAGCACACATTTAATAAACTGAGAACTGGTGAGGATGGCTTTAGCCACATCCAGCCAGGCTTTAGGGAAACCTGGGTGATAAGCAATGCCCAGTAATAAGCTCTGGGCCCAAGGAGAGTTTGGGCCATCCTCCGCCACTGCGTTGCAGAGCTCTTTAAGATCCTTAGCTTCCCATGGATACCATTCCAAGATCCTGCTTGCTCCTGTTGCCAGATTGACCAGATACACTTGGGGAAGAAAATCCTGTGGCCTAGGGTCCAGGTTCTCAGGTGGCCCTTCCTTTCCATGGTAGGACTCCTAGTAGGCCATCTACCCCTCCGTGGATGGTTTGTAGGGGTCTGAGTCTTGCAGGTATCTCTCACAGATCGCATAGGGTTCTGTACCTCCCCTCCAATCGGGGGAATAATGAGGGGGCCTACGACCATCAGGGGCATCTGAATCAGAGGGACTAACTTTCACCCTCGTTTTGAATTCCATGGTGCATGTTTCAGTGTGTTCTAGGTCAAATTTGACCCATTCCTTTTCCTTCTCACTTCCCAAGTCCTCCTTTACTCCATCTAGGCCTAATGTTGCCTCCTCCTCCTTCTTCTGTGAGATAGCATTACCCATACTAAGGGTTTCACTTACCCTGACAGACTGCTTAGCCTCTGCTGGTATATTTTCATTTCATGCCCCATGTTGGGAGCCAGATGTTGGGTCTTCGTTCATCCCATGAAAGACCGACATTGTCTGAGGAAAGGTAAGTGCGGCCGCTGGCCCGTTCCCCAGCCTGCCTCAGCCTGGGAGACAATCAGACGCAGCAGGGAGTCAACTCAAGCAGGAACACTCATTTATTAAGATAGAGCAAGCCGTTTTTAAAGCAAAAAAGAGCAGGTGGCATGGGAGGGGAGGAAGAGGAACCAAGCACTGTCAAGGTCACACCGTATCATCCACCTAAGATTCCACGGTCTGGTTACACACTGAACATAAAGAAAATTGGGCTCTGCCCACTCAACTTCCTCTCAGCGCCATCTTGCTGCCCATGTGCTCTACACCATGTGAGTACTGATTCTTGGATCTTTCCCATTTCCTCCAATTTCTGAATGTGATCCTTATTGTCACACTTCATGAACTCTTAATTAAAAATTATTGTTGTGCCATACATCTTGCCTATCATTTCCTATGAGAATCATGCATGAACTAAACTCTTCCCCTAGGCCTGAATTCAAGCACCTCATAACACTTATAGACATGTTAAATATACGAGTGATACTTACATCTATATATTAAGTCTAGATTGTATTTGTTGGAGTGATTCATTATGTTTTATTATTGATTTATTGATTTAGCATTTATTTTACGAACTGTAAGTGCACCCATAATATTTACTACTACATTTATTCCCATCTATTCCATAGCATGTAACTTTACAGACATATTATGAACTTGCACAGAAAAGGAAAACAGGTGTCGCACTTGAAATCTTACACCAGAAAGAAATTTTTGGCAATGATGGGACCTGATCTGAAAGCCTGAGAGGCCCAATTCTTGAATGGGTGAGTATCAGCACCACAGCTTCTAGCCCATTCAGCTGCCAAGTCGATCCCAAGACCTGGGATCAATGCCCTGTTTGGCCAAAATCGCAGTAACTTTCTATAATGATGGTGGTACATAAATATAAATATCTAAATTTGGCCAAAATTGCAGTAACTTTCTATGACAATGGTGGTACATAAATAAATATACATATCTAACTTTGGCCAAAATTGCAGTAACTTTCTATGATGATGGTGGTACATAAATAAATATAAATGTAGATATTTAGGTACTGCCAGAGGTGTCTATGTAGTATTCAATGACATATACTACGTTCCTACTGATTCTCATGTATTTAGCGAGGATTCCATTTAATCAATAATATTCTTCTAATGCATAATAAACTATGAATTAAAATCAACTGTGTTCTGTGATTATTGGGTCTAATTTTATGCTAGACTCATTTCGAGGGACTACTCATCCTAACATGACATTGATCACATTTCTCTGGTATTCTTATGGACAGGTAATAGTTTCTTAGACTCTCCAGTCCCTTTTAAATCGCATGATCAGGATTGAACTCAGGGCCTAGCGTCCAGATTGGCCTATGGCTTCACTGACAGCCCGCCAGCCTTCAGCAATGCCAGGTGAAATACACGTTGCAGCCATGTCATTCAGACCCAGGATCGTCCCGTGCAATGAAGAAAAATAGAAACTGCTGAACTTCTGTGGTTTGTGGCTTTTTTTGGTGGTGTTTTCATTTTATTTGCCTGTTAGTCCCCGAGGCCTAGGACCCAGGATGAGCTGTGGATCCAGAGGCTGCACCATCCCAGCCTAGTGTGATGGAAACTGAGGCAGAATTGCCATGACCTGAGTTAAAGCCCCATGCATGGCAAAAAAATTAATTAATTAATTAATTAATAATATTAATGAAGCTCCCTGTCTTGGATTTTGTGCCATTTTGTTGTTTGCCAGGCAGGGATGCATCTTGGGATCTGGGTAATTTTGATGGACTGAGGGGGGTGGAGGGAAAGAAAGTTCTCCTCCCTTGAAGACAATCAATTCAGGCCTGATCCCTAGGACTGAATTCAAGCCCCAGCCCTGGAGAACATAACATTTATAGACATGTTTATTATATGATTTATACTTACATCCATATATTCAGTTTATATCATGTTTGTTGGAATGATTCATTATATTTTATTATTTATTTATCTATTTATCATTTATTTATGGACTGACTGTGAGTGTACCTATAACATTTATTACATTCATTCAAATCTATTCCACAGCATGGAGCTTTGCAGACATATTTTTACATCATACCTGACACCCTGCACTTGCACAGAAAAGGAAAACAGGTATCACACTTGGAATCTTTCTCCATGAAGACATTTTTAGCAATGCTGGGGCCTGAACTGAGGCCCTAGGAGGCCCAATTCGTGAATGGGTGAGTGTCAGCATGGCAGGCTCTAGCACATTCAGATGCCAGGTGGATCCCAGGACCTGGAATCGAGACTCAGGTTTGGCCAAAATAGCAATAATTTTCTATTCCGACAGTGGTATAAAAATAAATATACATTTAGAAATTTAGATACTTCCAGTGATGTGTATCTAGTAGTATTCAATGACATATACTACCTACCTAGTGATTCACAGGTATGTATTGAGAATTCTATTTAATCAATAGTATTCTTTTAGGGGCTGGGAAAGTGGCTCACTGGGAGAGTGCTTGTCTTGCATTCATGAGCCCTGGGTTCGATTCCTCAGCACCACATGATCAGAAAAAGCGGGAATGGTGCTGTGTCTCAAATGGTACACACTATCCCTGAGCTTAAAAGCTGAGGGAGAGTTCCCAGGACCAGAGTTCAGACCCACTACCGACAACTCACACACACACACACACACACACACACACACACACACACAAACACACACACATATTCTTTTAATGCATAATAAACTATGAATTAAAATCAATCCACATCTTGTGAATACTGGGCTTAATTTTATGTTAAACTGACAAACTACTCATCCAACCATGACATTGATCACATTCCTCTGGTGTTCCTATGAACAGGCAATAGTTTCTTAGACTCTCCAGCCCTTTCTAAGTGCCATGACCAGAATTTAAATGCCTAGGTGTCCAGATAATGGTTTCGCTGCCAGCCTGCCAGCCTTCAGCAATGCCAGGTGACCTACAGGTTTTAGCTGTGTCATTTGGACCCGGGATGGTCACCATGCAAGGAAGGAAAACCGAGAAACCGCCGACTGTCTGCAATTCACGGCTATTTTTCAGTGCCGTTTTGAATTTGTTTTCCGGTCAGCCCCTGAAGCCTCGGATACCAGGATGGGCTGTGGGCCCAGAAGCTGCACCATCCCAGTTTAGGGTGATAGAAGCTGAGACAGAGTTGCTACGACCTAAGTTCAAGCCCCTTGCCTGGCAAAATAAATGAATAAATCAATAAAATAAATTTTAATAAAGTATATAAAAATAAAACAAAAATTTTTAAAAATTTAAAAATATTAAAAATACTAATGGAGCTCCCAGTCTTAGAATTCATGCCTGTTTTTTTCTGCTAGGCCTGGGATTTGAACTCAGAGTCTGGGAATCTCTAATGCACTGTGGAGAATGGGGAGACTCACCCTCTTTGAATAAAAGCAATTCAGGCCTGTTTCCTGGGCCTGAGTTCAATCCCCAGCCCTGTTAAGTAATATTCATCCACACTTGAAAAAAAATGATTAATATCTACATAATTATGTTTACTGCATATTGCTTTGAGGGTATTTATTTTTTGTATTATTCATTCATTATATTTATTGACTATTACTACACTTATAACATGTATTAAAGTTATTACATATTATGCGAACTATACAGATTTGCATATGTATTATATATCTTACTTCAGAGCCAGGACATTCACCAAAATTCTATATTAGATGATCCCATGCTTAGAAAAACAGAAAGAATACTCCAACCAAAGTCTAATTTATCCCTAGGCACCCCAGTTGCTCACATCTATAATCCTAGCTACTCAGGAGGCTGAGAACTGGACGATGAAATTTCAAAGCTAATGAAGGCAGAAAAGCCTGAGAAAAATCATCTCCAATTAACTGGCAAAAAGCCCGGCTACAGGTATGGCGGAAGTGGTAGAAAATCAGCTATGAACAACCAAGCCAAGAAAGAGCAAGCTGAGTTCAAGTTCATGGTGGGGGAGAGGGGGATAAAAGACAGAGAAATCCTCCAAAACAGAGAACAAAACAAGAATAGAAAAATCCCACATAATTTATGGTACCAACCAAACTGGAAAAAAACTAATGAAGCTTGTGCAGTTGCATAACTTTACATGAGCACCTATGCTCTTAGGTACACTTCAAAGCTACATTTTTAATAATATATGTATATATATTAATAATGAATCTATATAATATAACTTTAAATAAACTAAGAAACCAGCCAATGAATAAATACTTCTCAATTAGTGCCTTAAACATATCATTATAAATTATTTATACTAAAAGTATATTCCAAGATTACTTTCTCAGAATCAATCTAAAAGAAGTTTGTTCATGTGCCTGGCACCTGTGACTCATGCCTCTAATCCTAGCTAATCAGGAGGCTTAGATTTGAGGATGGCGGTTTAAACCCAGCCTGGATAGGAAAGTCCGTGAGACTCTTAATTCCAATAAACCACTAGAAAACTGGAAGTAGCATTGTGAATCAAGAATTAGATTGCTCACATTGAGCTGAAGAGTGCAGGGATAACCCCTGAGTTCAGGCCCACGACCAAAAAAAAGAAGTTTGTTCATATAGATCATAAAATTCTAACACTTTGAGCTTTAGGAAACATTTATGCCAGAGTCTTATGCTCTTTAGGCAAATACTCCACTACTGACTACATCCTACTCCCAATGTTTTTGTTTTTCATTTTACAATCTAGTTTATTCCCAAAATGCTTACAAGTACCTGCTGTCCTCACAAAAGTGAGTTTTTATTCAGAAACCCAACTTTTTGTACTATGACTCCCCTAGTGTATTTCGTTGTAGACACTGAGGAAAACTGATATGACACAAATGTAGAGAGTTTATAATTATAGAAATAACTCTAAAGATAAATAAAATCAATTGTCCCAACTTTCTAGGGAGAAATCGTGTCCTTATTTTCATGTTCACTCTTCATAGAAGATGATCAAAATAGAAACACCAATGTGCTATGCTGAAATGTAAAAGTTTAAACCCCTTTTTTGAAAAACTCTAGTGTTATAAAATCAAAATGTAACAAATAAAGGTGAAGTGAACTTAAAAAATATTAAAAATGCTAATGAAGCTCCCTTGCTTGGAATGTGTGGCATTTTTTTTTGTCTGCAAGGCCTGGGATTTGAACACGGGGTCTGGGTAACTCTGTTGCACTGTGCAGGAAGGGGAAGCTCACCATGCTTGAAGACCAGAAAGTCAGGCCTGTTCCCTAGGCCTGAATTCAAGGCTTATCCCTGAAAGCATACTCCTTATATACATTTTAAAGATAGGATTGAACTTCCATACATATGTTTTGACTATATTATGTTTGTGGTGGTTATTCATTGAATTTTTTGTTTTATTCATTTATTTACCTTTTATTTTATTGACAGTGATGACACCTAACTATGTTTTATGTTGTTTGCATCCTATCACATAGCATCTATATTTGTAGATGTCTTCTCAATCATGCCTGACACTCAGGACTCTCCCAGAAAAGGAAAACAGATTGGCTTCTTTATCCAAGATTAAATTTTTGGCAGTGCTAGGATCTGAACTCAGCGACATGTAGTCCCAATTCATGAATGGGTGAGTGTGAGCACGGCAGCCTCTAGCCAATGAAGCTGTCAGGTGGTTCCCAGGTGCTGAGATCTTGCCCCAGCATTGTACAAAACAGCTATACTTGGGTAGGCAGACAGTGGTATACAAATAAATATATATTGGTAAAAAGAGCCATAGCTGCCTATCTATGATTGAATGACATATATTATGTTCCTATCAACTCTTTGGTATTTATTATACCACAATTAAAGGAATAGTATTCTTTTCATGCTTAATAAACTATTAATTGAGATCAATCCGTGTCCTAGGATTATTGCATCCAATTTTAGACTCGACCGATGCACAAACTTCTCTTTCAATTGGTATTCCTATGCATAGGAATGAGTCTTTTGGGATCTCCTGCCATTGGTAGGTGTCAGGACCGGGATTTGAAGCCAGGGCCTATGTTGACAGGCTGTCCTATGCATTTCTTGATAGTATGCCAGCCTATAGATATGGCAGGTCAGATCCACTTTGCAGCCATCTGATTCAGACCCAGGATGGTCACTGTGCAAAGAAAAAAAAACATAAAACCCCAGCCTTCTGCAGCTCCCCACTTTTCGTTCTATCCCACTTTTTTCCTCATGCAAGTCCTCTGGGCCTAGGATTCCAGGATTGGGTATGGGTCCTGAGCAGCACCTAGCCTAGGGTGATCGAGCTGAGGCAGTGTTGCCACGACCTCAGTTCAAGCCCCATGGTTGGCCAAAAAAAAAAAAAAAGAAAAAAAGAAAAGAAAAGAAAAAATTAATCAATTAATTAATGAAATAATTAAAAAAATAAAGCTCCCTGATTTGGAATTTCTGTCAGTTTTCTTTCCTAGCCTGGGATTTGACCTCAGGGTCTTGGTAAATCTGTAGCAATGTGAGGGAAAGTGAAGATTTGCCACTACTGGAGTTCAAACCCCATGCCAAACCAAAACTAAAAATAAGTCACTCAGCTTGGCAAGGGGAGTAGTTTTGGAGATGGGAGGGAAGGGATGGTAGGGGGAAAACAAGGAGGAGGCAACAATGCTCAATAGGAAATAAACTCATGACCTTGCTCAAGTAACTGTGACCCCTCCGTACAACATTTTTACAATAAAAAAGCATACAAAAAAAAATGTAGTGTTCAGAGAAGCACTTTGCGAGTAAGGGAAGGACATCTGAATAGCTGTACAAAATTCTACACTGCTTTTTTTAATGTTCAGTATGTAACTGAATAAACAACTGCTTTCATTAAAAAATTAAGTCACTATCTTGGAACTGGGCCAATATTTTTACCATTGGTGGGATTTGATCTCACCGTCCACATAACTCTTTTGTACCATGGGTGAAGGCGAAGCTTACTGTCCTTGATGAAATGAAATTCAGGCTAGAGTTCCCATGGCCTGAATGGAGGCTCTGCAATGGAAAAGATATTTCTACACATGTGTAATATAGGATATATACTTACATAATTATGTTTATTAAATATTATGATTTTTATTATTGATTTTGTATTTATTTTATTTTTTGTTTGATTCACTCATTTATTGTGTGTTTTATTTAGTTTATCATACACATATTTATTACATTTTGCACATCTATTATAAAATTATACACAATAATTTAGGACATTGACTAATTTTTCATTGAAACTTTTTGTGTTGAAACATGATACATAATTAAATGGAGGCATTTGTCATAGTCTTCACATGTTTAGAGTCTCTTTCAAGTATGAACTTTGACTTATTTATCTTTGAACACCTTCCTATAGGGATTTCTTTAATGATTTATACTCAGAAGCCTTTTATTTTTGAATATACAAGTTGTGGGATAAGATTGTAAGGGTGAGCATAGAAATGTGGCTTAGTGGTAAAGAGCTGGCTCAACATGCATGATTACCAGTGTTTGAATATTCAGTGCCACATACTCAGAAAAAGCCAGAAGCAGTGGAGTAGCTCAAATGGCAGAGTGCTAGCCTTGAAAAAAATAAGCCCCAGGACTGTCAAAAACAATTGGCCAGATGTGGGTGGCTCACACCTGGAAACCCAGCTTCTGAGGATGCTGATATTTGAAGACCACAGTTCAAAGACAGCCTAGGCAAGGAAAGCCTGTTAGACTCTTATGTCCAATGTACCAACAAAAAAAAAAACCCTAGTGGTGCTGTGGCTCAAGTGGTAGAGTGTTAGCCTTGAGATGAATTGCCCAGGGACAGGGCCCAGGCTTGATACAAGATACACAATTGGAAAAAAGTAAGGGTTAATCAAAGTACTTTTCCTATCTGCTAATTAGGAGAACATTCTCTGGAAAATAAAAGCTGATGTAAGCCAGAATTGGAGTCAGAGCTTAAGGTTGAAGTGAAGCAGATCCACTTGCCCAGCCTCTCAGACTGTAGCATTATAACCTTGTGTGCTAAAGGGATCTGAATGGTCCAATGTTGAAAGGCTTAATATGCTCCCCAAGCCCTTTGTGATAAGCAGTTAACTTGTATTGTCAATGTCATTACAGTCCTGAACCTAGCAGAATAACAGTAGCTTACAACCATCAACCTAGCTAAGGAGGCTGAGGTCTCAGGATTACAGGGTGAAGCCAACCAGGGCAGGATATTCTATGACACTCTGACTTCCACTTCTGAAAGGTCAGATGTTCAACAGCTTCTTGTGTTTTCCTTGGTGATGAGAAGTTACTTGAACTCTAAATGTTATTAGAATTCTTGTGCTATCGAAGAAGGAAAGAAACATCATTGACCCATCCAAGGTTCAAATGAATTTGTCAGGATTCAAGCCCTAGCCCTGTTAGCAGGAAGAACTCCAGTGTAACACTGTATTTGAAGGACAGAAAACAGTATCAAAAGCCAGGCTAGGTGGAGAGACCTAGGCTTGTAGGATTAGGAGGCAGAAGGTACACACTCAACAGGGAAGTGAGCTGCAAACCACTTCATTCATTCATTCCAGGCACACCCAGCAATGAGGGGAAACCTGAAACATTTGTTAGAGTTACACCAAGGTCAGGCTTTCTCAGCCTCTTCAAACAATGAATAATCTTCCTCCTTTAGGTGAAGGGAGCCTCAGGCTATCTTTAGGTTACCAATGGAGTCAGTTTAGTGAGAGAGAGTGCAGGAACAGAGTAGAAAAACCCTTGCTCTCTGTTCTTAGGGAGTGGATTTTTTACTCTACATTTGTCAGATTTGAAGGCCCTTCTTCTACCTCTGCCAGTCCATTCTCCTTCCTTCATTCTCCACATCATAAATGCAAATCCCCAGTCCAAGGACAGGCAGGACCGTTTCTCTTCTATTTCCAAGCCCCTGAGTTAGAACCTGGCTTTGCCTTCTTGGCTCTGGGGCATTCATCTGCCTGAGAAGTGGGAAAGAGGCAATCTTCCTGCTCTGTGGTTGTGTGAAGGTGATGCTGGTGTCCTGGCACACTGCAGAAGGCCTCATGACTGGGAATTGTTCCCTTCTTTCCTCCTGACATCCAAGACCAGATTCATGTACCATTTTTCTATCTATCTATCTATCTATTTATCTATCTATCTATCTATCTATCTATCTATCTATCTATCTATCTATCTATCTATCTATCTACCTACTTCTCTCTCTCTCTCTCTCTCTCTCTCTCTCTCTCTCTCTCTCTCTCTCTCTCTCTCTCTCTCTATCTATCTATCTATCTACCTACCTACCTATATATCTCTTTGACATTTCTTGGGTTGAACTCAAAGCCAGGGCACTGTCTCTAGCACTCAACTACTTGAGCCACAGCACCAATTCTGGCTTTTTCTCTGTATATACTACTGAAGAATAGAACCCAGGGCTTCTTGCAAGCTAGGCAAGCACTCTCTCACTAATCCACATTCCCTGCCCCCTCATCTTTTGTTCTTTTAATGGAAGTTTTTACATATGTATGCAACAGTTTGTGCCCCCAAGTGTAATTTTCTGAATACCGGTTATTTCTATAAACCCTGATCTTCTCTTCCTTTGCCTTATTTGTGACTGTTCCTGGAATGGCCTCATAATAAAATGTAACTATAGGCTGCTGAGAGCTGCAATGTGCATCGTATAAGGACAGAGGCCTGGAACCCTGGAAGAGCAAAGCGATGGGGCTGAAATAAAGAGAATGATGTAGTATGCGTAGCAAGCATATCTGAAAAATAAATCAGTATATGAAAGCAAAAGCTTTGCATACAGTCTGTTTGCACTCAAGGAAGTAACATACACAAGTAAGTAAGTAGGGCACTGATACATAAACTTGGCCTTCTCTTTTTGAATTTTATTTTTTTGGACTTCTCAGGGCTTAAACTCAGGGTGCAATGTGTTCCTCAGCTGTTTTGCTCAAGGCTGAGCTTCTAATACTGCCATAGCTTTACTTCCAGCCATCTGGTAGTTAATTGGACATAAGCAACTCCCAGACTTTCCTGCCTGGTCTGGCCTGTATCTCCTGCTAGGCTTTCTCTCCCAAAACTGGAGCTCTACCCTCAAGGCCACTGCTCCACTTCTGGTTTTCTGGTGGTTTATTGGCACTAAGAGTCTCACACACTTCCTGCTTGGGCTGGCTTTGGAAGGCGATCTCCTGAAGAGGATTCAAGCAGCTTTCCTCAGGGATTTGCCAAGGAGCAGCTCCACACAAACATTTAATATAAATCTCAAGAGGTACTAGATAAAAATAGAAACCTGCAGATACTTCTAGTGTGTCCTAGATAGTTAAGGTTGGAGACACACAATACTCATAATTATTAGATAATTTTATAGGCAAAAGGAGCAATGCAGACAGTATGAAGATCGCTCCAGCTTTTGGTCATCTCATCCTGAGACAGTAAATTCACTGCAGCTCAATGCTAAGTGACAGAACTGGCATGTCCTGTGGACATTTGCTCCTCAATCCTGTGATACTCGTTTCTCACTTTTGGCTTCAAACCTGTGACCAGAGTGGAAGATGAGGAGAGAAAATCCTTCTCCGAGAAAGCAGCTATAAAGAAAATTGGGTAGTCTCTTATAAGTTCAAACCATTGGAATGACCCGCTAAGAAGTCAGATTGTCCAGATTAAAAAAATTAAGAAAAGAAAGATGGTACCAGTTGCTGCTGACTGTAATCCCAGATCCTCAGGAGGCTGAGATTTAGAGAATCTGAATTTGAATCCAGCCAGTGTAAGAAAGTCCTTGACACTGTTATTTCTAAGAGAACACAGAAAAACCCAGAAGTGGGCTTTGACTCAAGCTTAATGCACTACCCTTGAGAAAAAGGAACTCAGGGGCAGCACTCAGGCTCATAGTTCAAGCCAGGACCTGCCCCCTCAAAAAGAGCCTGTTATCTCCACATCTTTGTCTATGTATGGATGTATTCCTACAAGTAAAGATCCAGAGTAGAGTAGCTATGATGAATGGCACCAAGCTAGGAAACTTGTATTCAATACTATGAGTTCATAACACAGAGAATGCTTTTATGACATTTCATGTTCCAGGGCTCCCCTCACTGCTCCCAGTATAGCCTGAAGGTTGCTCTGCACCCCAGTCCTGCTGGAAGAAGTCTCTCTCATTGTCTGGACAGGCAGACAAAAGGCCTCAATCCTGTACAGCTATGTAGCAAGCAACTCCATCTGGGCCACTTAGTGAGGAGGAGTGTGGGCAGGCTCTGAAAGCCAAGCGATCTCTTTCCCCAGTGCTCTATTTTAACAGGAAGCCTTCATTTATGCCACCTCCCATGGAAGGCCAAGTTCTATGCACTTATCCTGCCTTTGTGAGACTATATTCTGATGTTTAGATACAGGGCTCAATATAATTCAGGAGTCCTTCTGGCAGACAACTAGGGCAGTGAACCTAATTAAATGTTTCATAGCCTGCGATGATGGGCCTATGATGCCTCTCCTAGCTTTCCGGAAGCTTCGGAAATGCGAGAATATGTCAGATATCACAAAGTTTCCTGTCATCTAGGGCTGGTGAAGCTCATCAGGTTTTGAAACCTTTGACCTCTCCTAGTTGGACCCTGAGAGGCTAAGTTTTGGGGTTAAACACAAGGCGTGTGTGCTGACCATGATCTCAGAGCAGAAGTCTACTGCTTTCCCATTTTGTGTCACAGCTTCACTTCTACTTTCTGTGTGTGTTTGCCTGTGAGTGAGCGAGCACACCTGTGAGTGTGTATGTGCATTCACTAGTCCAGGAGCTTGAACACAGGACATGAGCAATGTATCTAGTTTCTCTTGTACAAGGATTGCCCTCTCCTACTTGAAACACAGAGCCATTTCAGGCTTTTTCCTAGTGATGTGGTCCAGAGTAATCATGCCTAGGGTTTCATGTATGCAAAGCACTCTACCCCTAAGGCACATTCTCAGCCCTCTACTTCAGGTTTGTTAGTTTGCTTATGTCTTTTTTGTTGTTGTCAGTTGTATGAGTTGAAGTCTGGTTCTGGGTGCTGTCCCTGAGCAATTCAGCTCTAATCTTGTGCTCTACCACTTGAGCCACCGGTTTTCTGGTGGTTCATTGGAGCTAAGTGTCTCACGGACTTTTCTGCCCAGGCTAGCGTTGAACCATGATCCTCAGATCTCATCCTACTGAGTAGCTAGGATGACCAGCATGAGCCACAAGCACCCAGCTTCCACTTCACGTTTCTTAGTGATGAATTGGAGATAATAGTCTCATGGGACCTTTTGTGTCTTGGATAGTTTGGAACCCAGATAATCTGATCTCAGCTTCCTGAGAAGCCAGGATGACAAACCTTGGCTATACAACCCTAGGCTGTGGCACTCTGCTGCAAGTGGGTCCTTGGCTCCACGTGGTAGAGTGCTGGCCATGAGTCCAAGAGGTAAGGATCAGCGCTGAGTCCCTGAGTTCAAGGTTCATGACTGAGAAAAATCAAAACAAAACAATTGTCTGCAGTAGACAACTCACTAGTCTTCAGTAATACATAATTTTGTCCCTGCCATGGGGACATATCTGAGCCTCAATATTCTTGTCTGCCTAATCATCCCAGTTGCGCAGCTATTACAAGGGCAAAATGAAAGAATGCACCCTTTGAAAGACAAAACTCATTACACTCTTTACAGTATTCAGCACACAGCACCCAGCACCCAATGCAGGACTCAGAACACTGCACCCTGTGAAGGACTCAGCACATAGCATCCTGAGCAGGACTCAGCAAACAGCTCCACACGAAGGACCCAACACCTCAGGAAGAACTCATCACATAGCTGTATCCCACAAGCTGTCATTAGTATTATGGTGCTTTCATCAGTATCACCACTCTTTCAGAAACACATCACAAACTGCACAAAGTTCACATCTAATGATTGAGCTTGCTGAGCGTTTTTTTTTGGGGGGGGAGTCAGCCATAGGGATAGCACTAATATGTTGGGAGTACTACTTTTGCTTGAGGCACAGCACAGAGTTTCACAGATATCCTGCCAGGGCTGGGTTTTAAACCCATCAGTGTCAGATCTCAGCCCCCGAATATCTTGGATGACAGGGGTGAGCGAGCCAGCAGCATGTGCTTCTGTGGAGCTGGGTTGCAGTGGCATACCTCTGGCTAAGTCAGATGGCAGCTGTCAGCACCAGACTCATGGCTTGCTCTGTGATGAGCTATTTGAAGTCCTATATTTATAGAGTTGCAATCACAACACTCAATCTTATTTTGGTGTCAGTCCTGGGTCTTGAGTAAGAGTCTAGACATAGTCCCTATGTTTTTACGCTCAAAGCTAGTGCTCGACTTTTTGAGTGACAGCACAACTTCCGGATTTTTATGTGCATGTGGTAGTGAAGAATTGAATCCAGGGCTTTGTATGTACAAGCCATCACTATACAACTGAGCCCCAGGAGTGACAAGTGTATAAACAGATAAATATGTAGATTGACATATATATATATATATGTATACATATGTATAAAACAAGAGAAAGTTGTCTGTATATTATGAAATTACATATATTACTAGTAATTATTGACAAATAAATTATTCTTTCAAGTTTTAAGTATCATGGTTGAATATTCAACAAGGTATTAATTGAAAATTGGTCAAAGTAGTGTAATTATTGTGTATAATTTTATAGTATACTCATACACTAACTAATAATTTAATTGTTACTTTTATAACATTCCATTTGTATGGATGTATATTGGCATGTATTTCTTAGAATCTCCCAACAATCACTTGTGGCAGTCCCAGGATTCGACCTCCAGGCCTAAGTTGAAGTTTCGGTTATGGCTTCCCTAATAGCCAGCCAAACGTTGGCAAGCAAGGTAATGTACACTTTCTGGGCCTTTTCATTTAGTCCCAGGATGGTCAGAACACAAAGGGGAAAAAATGTAAAACCACCTTCTTGAACTTCTCTGTTATATCCTTCTCCTTTTTATTTTTTGCCAACACCGAGATTTGAACTTGGGTCCTAGGATCGAAGGGTCAACTGTGGCAGAGATGCCAAGACCTGAGTTCAAGCCCTGTGCTTGGCCAAAGGGAAAAAAAAGCCCTGGCTTGGAATTTGCACCACTTTTCTGGCAGTCCTGGAATTTGAACTCAGCGTCTGGTAACTCTGTGGCACTGTGGTTGAAGGGGAAGCTCACCGTCCTTGAAGACAAGAAATTTTAGACCAGTTCCCAGGGCCTGAATAGAAGCCCCAGAACTGAAAAAAATAATATTCATATATGAAATTTATTTACATGCATGGGTTTAGTGAGTATGACAATTATTACACTTATGTATTTAGTATTATTACACAAATAACATTTCATTTATTACATCCTATCATACAGGATATATTCGCATATAGATTATATATCATACTGAGACCCAGGATATTTTTCAGGAAAAAAAATGTGTCAAAAGTGGATTCTTACTCCATGAATAAATTTTTGGCCATGCTGGGATTTCAACTCATGGCCTAGAATGCCAAATCCATAAATGGGGTCACAGTCTTAGCTGACCATCCTCTGGCAATCTGAGCTGCCAGGCAATTCTGAGGACTTGTGATCAAGCCACAATAGTGCCCAATATATATACTGATAGATGTGTAGATTGCGGTATATATATATATACTTAGAGGGAGAATGTGAGGATATCATTAAATTATATATATATATATATATATATACATAGTTACCAATTATTAGTTTAAGTTATGTCTCCATTTAATGAAATATAATGGCTGAATACTTATAAAAGCATTAATTAGAAAATAGTCAATATCCTTCCATTAAAGGAATCACACCATGGTGCTAGAATGGAAGATTTAAATTCAATAATATTTCTGTGCATTCTAAAATAGAATCATGAATGAACTGCAAATTTAATTATTACTTTGATTACTTTGATAACATTCCATTTGCATTCACATAAATAGGAATGAGTTTGTCAGGATCTCCCTCCATTTGTGAGTGGCAGTCCTGGCATTCTAACTCCAGGCCTAGATGATTTATTTCAAATGTAAACAATTGGAATAACGCTGTGAAGATTTCAGATTGTCATGATTTTAAAAAGAACAACAAGAAGAAAAGAAAGCCAGGTGTCAGTGGCTCCTGTATTTAATGCAAGCTCCTTAGGAGGCTGAGGTGTAGAGAATGCCAATTTGAATTCACCCAGGGCAGGAAAGTCCTAGACACTCTTATTTCTAAGAGATCACAGGAAAATATGCCCATGAGTTGGGCCTGTGCCTCAAGGGCAGAGCTCTACCCTTGAGCAAAAGGAGATCAGGGATAGGGCCTAGTCTCATATTTCAACCTCGGACCTGCCAAAGAAATAAAAGAATTCAGTAACTCCATGTCTCTGTGTATAGATGGATGATGTATGGATGATTGGCTTTCAGCAGCTTGCCCATGCCCAGACCCCCAACCTTGGCAAGCTGGGAAAAGCCCTCAGAGAGTAATAAGTATGAGCTAGTAGCTTGAAAAAAAACATCCTTCTCTGCCATTTAATAAGTGAAACCCCGAAGGCTTGCCTGGGCTGGTGTATGCAACGGGTGCATTATATTCTGGCTCAGGTATCTCATTGGGAAATCTAGCAGCCAGCCACTACCTCCAGGGAGACCACAGTTTCTAGGCTGTAGTAGTTGTGGAAGGTTCTGGCTCCATATTTCCTATCCCTCTGTAGGATGTGAGCCTAGATCTCTGGGGCCTGCTGGCTATAACTCATTCATCATTCCTCATTGCCGAGTCTCAGGCTGGTACCAAATCCTGGCAAAGATATAAAATGGCCAGCGATTTCTGTGCTGAAATCCCACCCTCCTAGATCCTGTTAGAAGTGAGCCTTGGGCTGCGAATGTGGCTTAGTGGTAGAGTGCTTACCTAGAGAGCATGAAGCCCGAGGTTCGATTCCTCAGTACTACATAAACAGAAAAAGCCAAAAGTGGCACTGTGGATTAAGTGATAGAATGTAGCCTTGAGGAAAAGCAACTCAGGAACATGCCCAGACCCTTAGTTCAAGCCCAAGATTACCAAAAAAAAAAAAATGTGAGCTTGGTGAGACATACACTTCTGGGACTCAGAGGAGGGCCGAGGTTATAGGTAAGAGGGAGATGGCAGGTGCTGGTGGCTCACCCCTATACTCTTAGCTACTCTGGAGGCTGAAATCTGAGGATCATAATTGCAAGACAGTGCAGGCAGGAAAGTCTATATGAGAATCTTTTCTCCAATTAAACACTCCCCAGAAGTAGAGCTGTGTTCCAAGTAGTAGAGTGCTAACCTTGAGGATAAAAACTCAGGAATGGCATCCAGGCCATGGATTTCAATCCCAGGACTGGCACACAAACACACACACACACAGACACAGACACACACAGACACACACAGACACACACACACACACACACACACACACACACACAGACACACACACACACACACCAATATAGAGCATTTGCCAGTCAGCCTAACATGTTCCATCTCTAGGAACTCAATATTTTTTTTTAAAAAAGAGGGAGAATGGAAGGAAGGACTTGCTCCAGGAGGTGATTTAACTAGTGCCAAAATTCCACAGGAGTTCTAAGATGTGGAACAAGACAGAGTGCCTCAGGCAGAAGGTACACAGCATGGGCAAAGGTCCTGAGGTGTGGTGTAGAGCAGGTGGTGTCTGGGGAATGAAGGTTCTGTGTCTTCAGACAAGTCTGGCTGAACACTCTAGGCTGGGTCAAGGTTTGTACTTGAGTCACAGGTAGGGCAGAGGGTAGGGTCCAGAATGGGGCCCAGAGGAAGATTAGCTTGACTTTTCACCATGGACCCCAGGCATTTCCTGTGGCTGAAAGCCTATTTTTCACAGCTCCTGACCCTAAGGCCTCCTTTGCATGGAGGAGTCAGGGCAAACGCAGGGAAGAACCCTTGCTTAAGAAAAGCTTCTACCCAATGCCACCAGTTTCTCAACCTCTGTAAATCCTAGCTACTCAAGAGACTGAAATCAGAGATCGTGGGTCAAAGCCAGCTCAGGGGAAGAAAGTTAGTGAGACTCTTCTTGCCAATGAACCACCAAAAGCCAGAAATGGAGCTGTGGCTCAAGTGGTAGAGTACCAGCCTTGAGGGAAAATGTTAAGAGACCAGAGCCCAGACCCTGAGTTCAAGCCCCAGTACAGGCACAGAAAAAATAAAGAATATTTCAGAAGCTCCAAGTCCACTGTGGAGAAAGGCCATTATCAGCTGGGCGTAGGTGGCTCAAGTTTG